>NC_081302.1:26818214-27122857 GCF_030435805.1 Mustela lutreola | reverse complement strand
TTTTTCTTGGAAATGTTCCTTATTTCTGCTCCTATAACTGTGGTAAATGTCTTAATTTTGTTGGTTAGTTATGAAATAAGATTAATAAATTATATGTATAATTATACAGTAAATATATATCTATCACAAATGTATGTAAAAATAATTCATTTCTTAAATGTTTCTAATATTTACGGATTTGTGTTATTACACGTCATTAGCATTTCTATAAATATCACAGCTTGTAAACAGTAACTGATACATAATAGACACCTAATATTTATATTGAAGTGCTGCTTTTTCATAAAATATGTATTCTAAAAGAAGAAAAGCATTTTGTATATATAAACTAAATGAAATATATACATATATATTTTTTTTCTTTTTTTAGGATTTATTTTAGATGGGGGGAGGGGTACAGGGAGAGAGTCTTGGGCAGATTCTGTGTTGAGCACAGAGCCCTACTGAGGGCTCAGTCTCACAACCCTGAGATCACGACCTGAGCAGAAAGGCTCAGGATGCTCAGGATGCTTAACTGACTGGGCCACACAGGCCCCCCATGCATTTCATTGAGTATGAGAAATTCTAAATAAAGATCACTTTATCATCGTTAAATCACTTTAAAAACAAGCATGAAGGTAAATTAAGAGCACTAATGCAATGATTTGGTGTACAGTACAGCTTTGCATGTCAAAATCAAACCGATATTAACAACAGCCTTTTAATATGGACAGGGTATACCAATCTTTATGTTACTGACTACCAATACTAATACTTGCCTACTGTTTTTGATGGTATAGATTGCAAGGTTAGGTCTTTTGGCTTCCAGTTTGGAATTGTTTTCTTGCTTAATTCTGCCTTTTTAAGAAAAATTATGCAAACATTTTCAAAGTATGCAAGATGCGGCAAACATTGTCCCAAGAAACTGACATTTATGACAAATGTTATCTTAAATCTGTAACATGGAAATATTATTTTAAATTTACAGATAAGGAAATAGGATCCAGAAACACTAAGCAACATGGCCAAGGTCATACCTACCTCTAATTAGTGGCAGAGCTAGACTACTAACCCAAGATTTACATCTCCATAGCCCAAAATAGAACAGTCATTTCATATTACCTCTCCCTTGATTATACTTACATTCTGTTTTATACTTATTATTGATAAACAATTACCTTACCTCAGGGAAATAAAAACCTTAAGTCTCATCTATACTAGTATTTTTAAAAATATACAATATGATTCAAAATTTAATGTGTTTTTGTTCATTAGATTCACAGAACTCAAGATATTCATAGGATACTGAAACATACTGTATTGTTTCTAGAATGATAAAGAACAACTGCTCATTTCAAAATTATTCATAAAAATAAAATATATTTCATGTCTCTGCTTACTTGGCAAATGTAACCATCTCGAAAGACTGAACCTGTGGAAGCATCACCCTTTGAAGAGTTAATGAAGAAACTTGAGAGGGGCCAAGAAGTTGAAAACAAAGAGCAGCATGCTTTACTGGAAGTAGGATCAAGCAGGAAAGCAGAGCAGTTCTAGGACCAGGCTGACCTCCAGCATCAACCACTGCTGAGAAGTCAACAGGGCAATAGGCCACAAATGGCATTGGTTTGTTTATTTGGAACACAAGTCATGTATTAGAACCAGTAAAGTTACTCAATGTGGAGAAATGTTAATGCTGGAAAACTTTTTATACAATAAGCATACTGTATAATCACTTTATGATATAAAATTGTGGGGATAAGAACTAGGAAAATGAAATGAGCTTGACCTTATAGGTCTCAAATAGATCCAGGTTTACTTCCTAGATCCATTATATAGTTTAGGGAAAATACTCAATCTCTCAAACCTCTGTTTGCTTATCTATAAAAAAGGTAAAATACTTACAGTGCAGAGTTGAAGTATCCACAGCAAAATGATGCCCGCACAGTAAGAACTCAATCTTTCTCTCCTTATTGAAAACAGAATACACCAATTACTTCTTCCTATCTGATTTTAGAAATAGGCAGAAAAAAATAATATAGGTTTCTTGATTTCTCATCTAGTGCTCTTCTTATAACAGAGCTCAGAATCTTTAGTAAGGTACCTTAATCTAAGTTTTATTTACTTTTCCAGCATGTGGGGTAAAAAAAAAAAAATCTATTAATCTCAAAATCTTGTGAGGAGTAAGTGAGTTAATGCAGTCTGAGTGCTTAGGAGAGTTTGAAACAGTTTATCCCATGCAATTAAATGCTGCTGTTGCTGCTGCTAATTATGATAAATAACACTTATAATGTTATTATAATGTTGGCATGAGGATGAAGTATATTTTTTATTTAAAAAGGTTTTTTTTTCCTTTTTTTGTGTCAAAAAGGCGTCCTTATCAATTTAGCGAACACTCTTTTTTTTTCAATTTAGCGAATACTCTTAGATGCTACAAAATGTGTTAAGAATAGCACAGCTTTTTCCCCTGTAATAAAATGTTAGTATTTATATTACTAAAAAGTCTTGCCTTAATTTCCCCACTGACATTTAGTTGGAACTTTCAGTAAACATATATAATTTTGTGGTTTTAATTTAAACAATTCTGACCTTAGCAGCTAGTTAAATAGAGAACGAAAGTATTTTAGGAATTGGATTTATAATATTCATTATATATCTTCATTGGAAAGGAAGGAGGTTATAAGAGGGGAGAGGGACTTTTTTTTTTTTTTTAAGATTTTATTTATTTGAGATAAAGAAAGTAAGAGCTTGGGGGAAAAGCAGAAGAAGATAAACAGATGCCCAGCTGAGCAGGAAGCCTGACGCTGGGTTAGATCCCAAGATCCTTATAACCGACTGAGATACCCGGACCCCAGGAAAGATGGTATTCTAATCTGAGCCTGAAACAACAACTTATATTTGACCTATTATTCTGACATTGATATCATATTGAATCACTATTAATCATGTACAATATAACAGATAAGAAGTGGTTTGTGTTTAGAATTTCCAGAGTCCTGGGGTGCATGGGTGGCTCAGTGGATTAAAGCCTCTGCCTTCAGGGTGCCTGGATGGCTCAGTGGGTTAAGCTGCTGCCTTCGGCTCAGGTCATGATCTCAGGGTCCTGGGATCGAGTCCCGCATCGGGCTCTCTGCTCAGCAGGAAGCCTGCTTCCTCCTTCTCTCTGCCTGCCTCTCTGCCTGCTTGTAATCTCTGTCAAATAAATAAATAAATCTTTAAAAAAAGAAAAAAAAAAAAAGCCTCTGCCTTCAGCTCAGGTCATGATCCCAGCCCCACATTGGGCTTTCTGCTCAGCAGGGAGCCTGCTTCCTCTTCTCTCTCTGCCTATGTGTGATCTCTGTGTCAAATAAATAAATAAGATCTTAAAAAAAAAATTTCCGAGGTCTAATTTCAGTAATGAAGACTAATAAAAAGAAATGCTTGAATTAAGTTTTGTCCTCAACATTTTAATGTTTTTATTTTAAATTAATGTTTAATTTCCCTTCTTAATAATACACATCCGTATGTTCTTAACTGTGATTCTTTTCTCTTTTCTTTATCAGCTACTATTTCTTAAGTTATGTCAAAGATGTTCTACTTCACAGCACCAGTATTGTCATAAATACTGTGTAAGTGGTGTCCCTGCCATCATATAATAGAAATAGGCTTCAGTTTCCAATGGAGAATTCACTGCCCCTGAAGTGTTTCTTTCGCATTTTAGATTTTCACTTCTACAGCTTTAGCAGAATCCAAGTGAACTACAAGAACAATATTTCAAATCATTACAGTTTCTTTTCAGATTGAAATGTTGCTCTACTTCCCTTCTGATCAGATCACTACTAGTTTATGTATTCAGTTAAAAGCTGAACACCAAGTTTGGGAAATATACTGCATACTCCCTCCATGTCTTCACCCTTGCAAGAGAGCTATAATTTCCACAACAACTTCTACTATAAATCTTAACATCTAATCTCATTGAGTAGCTGAATGTATCGAACGAAAATTGATTGCAACTGTTTTCCAAGGAAATTCAATCTCAATATTGAGGAGCATTTCTGGCAAGCCAGACAATTGCAATATTTTTAGTCTCTCAAGTTCATGGAACATAAAGAAGTTTTTTATATATGATTTTTATCCTTTGAACATTTTTTTCCACTAAAGTATCATGCATTAACCTAGAAAACACATACCAGCACTGAATTTAAGTACTCATTAATATTCATTCTAAGATATCTGATATTTAATAGCTTCAGTTTGCTTTTAGCTTCTCAATGTAAATAAAATGACATTTTAAAAAGGTAGATATTGCCTTAAAAAATGAATAGAATGAGTCTGTCATCATGATAAAGAATGCATAATAAATAAAAGGATTTTGAAAATAACCTTAATTTCTCTGAAACACACATTAAAAAAAACATCAAATTCCTAAATCCAGAAGAAGGTTGGGACACTACAAAATACACTCCTTGAAAATGTCTGTAATTAAAAATTAGTGACCTTTTAAAATTAGACTTCCCATATTAAGACAATTACTAATTTGATTCTCTGCTTATGATATTTATCTTTATTTATGTATTTGTTTCTTTATGAGATAATGCCCAAGAACTATGAATACTATCTTGTTAGGAGAACTAATTATTATCTCATTTTTACTAAAATCTTCTCCACAAAATAATAATTTTAACATTTACAAGTGCTCAGTATGTGGCAAAATATTGTTCTAGAAAGAGTAAACAAAAACTCTTTTAAAAGAAGACAAAGAATATCTTCACAATTTACGACAGGCCTAAAAGACAGACAATAACAAATGTTAGTGAGGATGTACAGCTGGCAGAATTCTCAGTTACTGCTGGTGGGAGCTAAACAGACCACCGTGAACACTTTTTGTTGCATCTGCTGGAGCTGAATACATTATTTAACCATTAGCCCACTAATTCCAATTTCAAGTATATTCTTATCAAAAAGGCAAACATCGTGTTCCCTATAAAAATGCACAAGTACGTGTATACCAATATTATTCATAATAGTCAAAAACTAAAAATTAATGTTTATCAACAATAGCAGAGATTATATTTACCCGATGGACTACCAGTGGCAATGAGAAAGCACAAACTATCACTACAAGCAAAACTAGGGAAGATCTCCCAAATTTAATGTTAAATAAAAGATGATAGGCATAAAAGAGCATATACTGGGAGAAATAAAAGGAGCTTATCCTGTATTATGTTACTTTTTTAAAGCTTAAATACAAAACAAAGTAACAGATATTAGAAATTACACTGGCAGTTCTCTTTGGGCAAAGTGACTGGAAAAAGATACATGGGCAATTTCAGGGATGCTGTTAATTCTCTTAACTTTCTTTTCTTCTTTCAGTTTTTAATTAAAGTAAGCTTAAATAAATGTAGAATATTATTCATGCCTTAAATTAGAGGTAATGAAAGTTGTACTGACATTTTCACAAAAATATTATTTGGTAAAATTTAGTAAATAATTTTAATCACAACCATGACAATTCATAGAACCTAAAATGATCTAAAACAATATTTTCCGTATCTTTAATAACACTATTTGTTTTTAACAAGTTCAGATTTTTAGAGAAATCACTTTATACTTGAATGCTGTAATAACTTTATAATTTATGCTTCCAATTTTAAATATTTTTCTGAAACAAAAGTGTTAGCATTGAGAAAACCTAAGATCCTTAATTTCATCTGTTCATTTTCTTATTACAGCTGCATAAATAAAATGTTTTCCTATTTCGGTTTCAAGATCACTTTTTTCCTATACATTGTCAGATTTAGTTCAGTTCTATGTCTAAATGAATATTTGTCTAGGGACAATGACATTTGTTTTGCTTTTTTTGCTCTAACTCATAAATTAAAAGGCCATCTTTAAAGTATGGGCAATTTCTCATCTGGGTGACAAAGATATGGCCATGAAGTTCTGTGTTGACAGTCACCATTCTGAATGAACAGAGATTAGAGTATTCTCATTAAAGTGTGTGAAGGTTCTTAGGTGACATTCTTTGATACTTGAAATATGTTCATTTTTTAAAAATTAGTTCCCAAGTGGAACTGGTTCTCTACATAGGATTAATTATGAAATACATTCTATGGCACTTTCTGAAACTCAGTTTATTAATGCATTTCCGGAATTGCTACAGGTCAGCCTTTAGCAGATACCTAGTTCTTTACTAGAAAAAAATATTAAAAACATAAATATATATCCAAAATAATCATTTTATACTATTTTTATAGCAGCCAAAAGCTATCATTTCAAAAGTTTTTTGAAGGTTGCTATAAATAGCTAATAAAAACTACTATTGAATTTATGTAGGAAAGGAAACTACAGACAATCTGGTGACAAATCTTTAACAGCTCTCCTCAGACCAATAAAAACGAATATCTTGTGCTGTATGGATGGAAAACATAGTGTCCCAAGTACTAGTCAATTTTTCCCCAGGAACAGAGAAATGGACTTTCTGAAAAGAAACCCACAACACAGCAGTGTTATTATGTGAGAAAACATGGCATCTCTGTTGGGAGAACTCAAGACAGACTACAAATTGGGGAATGGAAAACTAAATTGAACCAGCACAAAATGAATAAGAAATTCTTCATTAATAAGAAATCACAGAAGAGTTTAAAATACGAATCAATGTCACCGGACAGAAATATATATGTATTAATCTATAATTCCACATTTACACCACACTCACCATTATATACACAGATCTAGTTCTACAGATTAATGTAAATAGCTTAAAGTAACCTGTAGTAAGCTGGCTACTGCGATGGGCTTATTGTTTAAAAAATGTAGTATTGTATATTTTAAGTGGAATGCAAAAGAGAAATATGGGTTCATTCATACAGTAAGCAAATATTTCTTATTCCCTTGCCAGAGTCAGGCACTTCACTCATTGACAAAGCCCCATTAAGATTTACGCTTGTAAAGGACTCTCTACCTAGGCTGCTTGATGTTTTAATGAATGCATCAGAAATTAACCCTTCCCCCACCAACACCTTATTTCAATTAGCAGTCTTTAAGTCAGGGTATTCTGATATTCCATTTCTTCTTAACACTGCACTTTCTCTTTGGCCAAGTTTTCATTATCAGTATTGAATTTTGGCAGTTTATATTTGCAAACCTATCTATTCAACACTCACATGGAGAAACTCCAATACCATTTTCAATATTTTTATATGATACCAATAGAATTCCTCAAGAAATTATTATTAGCCATTGCTACATTAATTTTAAACCAGTATATTCATTAAATCTATATGACAAATAAATGTATTTATTAAGTTTATTACCTACATGACAATTTACACTGTATATCCAAGTCCACAAAATTAAGCCTGATTCATTCTGGAGAATCCCAGAAAAACTTATCACTGTAGATTTTCAGTGTACTTCTGCTAACAATTATATAAATTAACTACAATGAGAATTTCACTCACACCTTGGTGTCTTCAGATAAACTGAAAGATGAAAAGAACCTTAAAATAAACTAGTTAAATTCTGTACTATATACAAAAATGATTATGTCTCCTCTGACTTCTGTCCATCCAAACTGTACATCGAATACTTGTAGTTCTGTATGAATCTTTATTCCAACATGTCTCAAAACAAACATCTGGTTTTCAATAACCTTTGTACATGAATCATAGTATTATTTTCTCTTATTTAGCATAAGCTTTTTAAACGCTAGCCTTGCAATATTAAAACAAAAAACCCACTACTATCTGACAATAATTGAACTTAAAAGTTCAATAAGAAAAGTATTTCTTTTCACATATAAGCTAGACTTTTTTCCATCTGTAGTTATGTAATTTTATCATATATAGATTATATGAAGAAATTCTTCTTTAATCTCTGTTTACTTTCATCCTTTTGATTTAGATATTACTTATTGGTAATTATTTTGACCTTTTCTAATAATAGATACAACTTCATTGATAAAACCAGATTATAATAAATGTGTTAACACACGTTTGTATCTTTATAAATCTATAAGCTAAATATATGATTCAAGCTATGTGAATTCATTTATATCATAATAATCTCTGATGCAGATGCTGTCTGCTGTTTAATGTTGGTCTTTAGGTGAAAATATTTACTTTGCAGTGAAAATAATACTCTTAATCATAAGCAAGGCTCCTTAAAAATCAGGTACTTAACCACTATATGCAATTTAGACAAACACAAATGTTCTTAGGAGAATAGCATCCGATTAAAAAGCAGAAAATTATAAACTATTTGATTTTTAAATCTTTTTATTTAAATGACATTTGCATGTGATTTATTTAGAAAGAGCCAAAGAGAATACTGGAATGAAATAGCAGCTGAATGTAAGGAGGCAGCAGAACTGGATAAAATATCCTGCGATAATTTTGCATATTTCAATACATTAAAGTACCGATGCTAAGCTATAAGGATCTAATTTGGATTGCTGAAGACTATGCCTATGGCTAGTAACAAAAAGCATGGTCCAGAAAGCTGGGGTGGTGGGGGGAGAAGGTGTTGGCTCCTGGATCTGAGAAAACAGGGATATTTATAAAATAGGAATGGGGATATCAGAGAATAAAATTGATCACAGGTCTCTAAATTCTCTGGCCCCACCCTCTATGGTGTTGGCAGTATTCTAATGCATGACCACTGAGTGTGGACTCAATGATCCAGGCTCTTCCCTTTTAGCAACTATGTGGCTGCCTATCCACATTAAACCCTCTTAATTCCAAGTCTTGCCTCTCTTCAAGCACCTCACAAATATCAACAATGACTTTGACTGTGGTTAAACCAACTACTGTGACAAGGGACATGTAATATACTTCTAGATTATATCAGGTATGTTATATATTGTCCAAACAAAGATGCTTTAGAGTGCAATGGCACTAAATATAAATCAACAAGAACAATGGGTGTGATTTAGAACTGCCCAAGGTCAAACAAAGTGTGTGGCCACCTGATATATATACCCACATTATGATTCTCTCTTGCAGGAAATCTTTGTGCACCAGCAAACCTGTGTGAGGCAGACAGACTCAAAAGGAGAAAGGGAGGGACCTCCAGATGTAAATTAGGAATTGGTGCCCAAAAAAGGGTGCATGGAAGAATAGGAGTCAACTGAAGAGGGTATGACCTACTATGACAAATCTGGTCACAGTGATCAAAGGTTAAGAGGCAGGATTAAAACACAATAGTTAATAATGACAAAACACCTTGTACAGTGGTAGAGATTGCTAGTGGTCACAACAGACATCAATTTGGAAACAGGAAACTGGAAAACACAGGACACAGACTTATCACTAGTGCTTTCTGTGTCTCAGATTTCTACTCTCATTGAAATAACCTTTTGTCATCACCATCCAAAGTGACATCCGAGATGTACATTGAGTAGAATGACAATTCTGGAAACAGTAAATCTTTACTAAACTCACCTTGTGATTTCAGGGGTTGTTTTTTGTGTTTGAGAATTATCTTAATATTTTCACAGGCTTTGTGTTTCAATGATAACAAAACTGCCTTAAATTCTTATTAGGTTTCTAATACATTTCCTCTTACTAAACTCTAGAGGCTCATAAACAAAGATATCCCAAATCATAATCTTTGGGTAAATTTGCTAATTTTTATTTTTTAGCCATAAATTTTAGTGATCTATCCTACTACTTAATACCAATTTGATGTTCTCTACACTGGCTTCTACCTTTAGGCAATTTAATAATACTAGGTTAAGTAGTCTCCATGAATCTACATCAATGTGAAAGTATTCCTGAAATGTGAAAAAATGTTTTGATTCTCAAATAGGAAGTATATAATGAAGAACTTAGAAGGAATTTTGGACTTAAGTACCTCACAGGTACTAATCCTCTGCCCTACTATATCTCTTACTTATCTTCTTCCTTCCATAGCAACTCAGCTAATAAGATGGGGAAAAAAGTCACTCAGTGGCCACTCTAAGCCTCCAGATTGCTAGAATTGCCTCGTGGTCAATCATTTTGTTCCAAGGCTTCCTACTCCACTTTCCAGGGATTGGGATTTGTACTTAGAGAGCTATAGCAGCCTTTATTCAGGACAGTGCCATAAGTCCCTTGCCCAAAGTCTTGGTCTCTTTGCATGCTCCTATGTGGGGGCACTCACGAAGGACCAACAAGCACACTGATTAGGTGGTCCCACATTATTTAAACAATTGGGTAACTTGGGTAGTTATTCTTAAGAGGAGGGTACAGGGATGACATTTGTCCCAGGCTCTCTTTGAATTAAAGGTTGTGCTACCAGTCTCCAAGGGTGCAACCTACAATACCTCTGAGTGTCTGAGAAGCATGACGATTGCTGGCAAAAGCAGGAAAGTTTGCAACAGCAGACAAGACAGGCAGGCCACCACACCATCTGGGCAAGATGGGTAAGATGACCAGAAGGCAATACCTCTCCCTTGGAGGAGCCCAAGCAATGCCCTCCTCTACAGAGTGAGGCGCCTGAAACACGCAGACAAACTAGAGTTCTGCCTGAAATAATAAAAAAACATGGCCAAAGTGCCAGCCTCTGGAAGAGGCCTGTAGCAAACAAAATGGGACAAGAAGCACACGGGGAAAGCTCCACCCAAGTAGTGGCTCAAGAGGCCTATCACCCCCAATGCACCGGGATGGGGCCCCAACCTGGGCTAAAATCAACTCCTGAAATGTAGCCAAGTAGCACTGTTTGTTTTGAACATACCCACACCTAGGAAACTGGGGTAAAGAGAAAAGTGGGAACCAGTGGTGGACGCAGAAACAAAGAAATCCCAAGTCACTTTAGCAGTGGTTTGGAACCAATTAATAAGCAAAGAGCAGACTCCCCGCAAAGCTATGTGAGCGTCAACCACAGTGCTCCCATTGCCAATTGTTTCAAAAGATGTAAAGACTCTTCTGATGTTGAAACAGGACACACTGACACTTAGAAAGACGAAAAGGAGAACTCTGTCACTTTCAGCTCTGACTGTGAGACGGTGTCCAGGTAGGCCACACAGAAGACTGCCACCTGGACAGAGTGACAGCAAGCTGTCACTTAGAGGTACAAAGAGTGGAGTTAGCTCAGCCGGTCAGGCTCCCTGAAGGATGACTGATTTGAATGCTTTCCAGCTCCTAGCACAGGGGCTATCCCCTGTCTGGTACCTGACCTTAAGAGACCCAGAGCCTGATAAGAGAAGTGGCAGGGATGTAGTCTTCATTAGCTGCTCAAGAAGAGGAGCTTAACAGCTTTTAAGAAACAAAAGGAGCAAAACTGGGTCAATCATTAAACCAAATGGTCAAGCATTAAACCAAACTAACAAAACAAAAGAAAACAGAGAAAGAAAAAGAACTTCTATTACAGGTTAAGCTTTATTGTCATAGAATAGAAGTTAAGGAGAAGTTATTGATAAACATTCCAGAATTAGCATAAACAAAAAACATATTAGTGGCCATCAATTACAGGATCAAGAGTTACCAAGGTCATTGCCCTGAAGCACATTCCATGTTAAGGAAAGGAGGAACACGGAAAGTAAGTAACGTATTTATAAAGGTGAAGTTTGAACAAAAAGGCTTTTGTAAAACTATTTGACTTTGTCAGTTGTATTCCTTTTGTTACAGTTAAAAATGATCCCTTTTCAGTAAGACTACTTTGATTTCTCTCCACTAAAGACATTGTTCCTTTTTTCTTATCCCATTGTGCTGTATCTCTCTTCTTTAATAATCAAGGTTCTCACTATTTTGTCTGTATCCTTAGGGCTTACAGTAGTTCCTAATAGGTTTATTGAATAAAGGAATGAATGAACCTCTCCACGCCCTTTTTTTTTTAACTGACTACATGGCATTTTATTTTTAGAATACTTAATATATATGGTATAGTCTCTATGTATATGTAAATTATCTTTAACTTACCCACTAGGAGAGATTAGTTAAGGTTTGAAATACTCTACTCAGAAATCAACACTCCAAAGAAAATTACATTTCTAACACAGTTACTGAAATTTAGCAGAGAGCATTCTGAACAGTATGAACATGTTTATTTATATGTGTATTATGTATTTATACATATCTCTGCTCTCCTCTACCCCCATATATATACAAACTGGTGCAATGAGTAATAACTCAAGATATGTAGGTGGTTAGAATGACTGTACAGCAACGAAGACAGACCAGTATAATTTCAGTATAGCTTTGTTATCTCCTGTGCTGATGGTCCTCTGTTTTAAGGGGGAAATCTACTGCTTGTCTACCAGCCAAGAAATGTGGCTGGTCCTGCTGAGAGAGGATCTTTGCATCTGCCTCACAGTTAACCTTTCCCGCAGCTTGCTAGCTCTGGTGCCTAAGGGCAGTGTGACACTTACCCTGAGCTGTAGAAAGATATTTAGCTGGTTTTTGGTGTCTGATAGTAAGGACTTGTGCCCTCAGCATAATTCTGTCTAAGGTTGGCCTTCATTGTAGGAAGTGATATGAAAGAAGATTCATCGCTGCCAGGGGGTTGCCCAATATTAATAAAAAAAGAAAAAAAAAACCTTTAGTTGTTGGATAAGGAAATAGTCTTTGTACACTGAGAAGTCTTGCAGCAATTGTCATTGTAATGTTTACCTAAATTATAAATAAGCCTAAATCAGAGAATATTTATTCTGAAATTTAATGAGTTAGCGGAAGCATGTTTCTGTAACTCTGTCGAAATTGTTTCATTTTGTAGAAGATGGGGAGGATGGGGTCGTTAGGAGGGGTACCTAACGACCGCTTTTAAAAAAGATCCACTTTTTAAAAGATACTCTTTGGCAGTGAAGTTAAAACAACATTAGGAAACTAAAAGTAAGGGCTGGGGGGGTGGTATTGCTGATTTGATGACATTTTGTTGGTTTGGATAAAAAGTGTAAGAAATTATAAATGAAAGCGTGTATGACCATGGTTAATCCTATATTCTTTTCAAATATATGCTGCAGTTTTAAAGACTGAAAAATGATTAATGTAACCATTTTAAAAAGTCTCTGTGATCAGATGTTCAAGGGATGATCATTCTTTAATAGCTTGGGAGCTGATCCACAGCCCAGGGATCTGCCAATGTTAATTCGACTAGATAGAGCTAGTACCTTAGAAGACCAAAAAAAAAAAATTTTTTTTAAAGATTTCTTTATTTATTTGTCAGAGACAGTGATAGAACAGAAGCTGGGGAGCTGCAGGCAGAGGTAGAGGAAGAAGCAGGGTTTCTGCTGAGCAAGGAACCTGATGTGGGACTCAATCCCAGGGCCCCGGGATCATGACCTGAGCCATAGGCAGCAGCTTAACTGACTGAGCCACTCAGGTGTCCCAAAAACTGAAAAGTTAAGAGCAAAAACTCAAAAAAGTGAGAAACTAAAGTCTTTCCAGGCTAGAATTAAAGACTAAAAGAAATAAGCTGAGCCAAAAGAAAGGAAAAAGGATTTGCCTTTTGTTCTTAGAATATTTAGAAACGGGACATAACTATTCATGCTAAAAAATAAGTAAAATATTAAGTAGTTTTTTTTTTTAAACTGAGATATACTAAAATGAGCCACTGACTTCACTACAGAAGGATGTTTGTCTCCTGTCCATCCCCCTTGAGGTGGGTCCTATAGCCCAGACAAAGTGTTTACCACCCACTATTACCAGAACTTAAGCAAAAGAATAAGAATAAAAAAAATTATAAATAACAAAGACATTTTTAAGAAACCAGATAAAATTAAATAGGGGTTTTAGGAAGCATATAACCCCCTTTGAACACAAGTAACATGAAAAAATATAACTTATACAGCTGTGAAAAGCATCTCTCAACCAAGGATATCTAGAGTATAGTATAGAATTGTATAGTACCTATAGTATAGGAAATATGGGTAAGTTGATAAACACCTTAAACTTTTAGAAATGCGGTAAGGAAACCTGGAAAACTTTGGGAAAAAAGTAACTCCAAAGAATAAAATTGACTGTCAGTCAGACAAGGTAATATACAACATTAACAAGATCCCATTGTTGGGCTCTAAATTCAAAGGACATCAAGTATCCAAGAAAGGTTGTTAGAACATAAAATTAAGGAATTTGGGGGCGCCTGGGTGGCTCAGTGGATTAAGCCGCTGCCTTCGGCTCAGGTCATGATCTCAGTGTCCTGGGATCGAGCCCCGCATCGGGCTCTTTGCTCAGCGGGAGCCTGCTTCCTCCTCTCTCTCTGCCTGACTCTCCACCTACTTGTGATCTTTCTCTCTGTCAAATAAATTAATAAAATCTTTAAAAAAAAAAAAAAAAAAAAAAAAAAAATTAAGGAATTTGAAGATAGCTCTTGATATTCAGTTTCATGTGTGGCAACCCCTGAAGCTATTCACAATTATAAGCAGGAATTTAGTATTCTGTCAAGTCACTCTAGAAGGGAGGTTGGTAACAGCAGGTTACCAACTCTAAGACTTATTAGAATCTTAATAATCTGCAGAAAGTATTAAATGGCACTAATACAAATATAAAACTTTCCCTAGACATCCAAAATTATTTAAAGGCGTTCAAAGATTGAAATCAGAATTTTTGATAATGCAATCATTCTGGTAATAAGAACAAAGAGTCTATTAGAAAAAAATCTCATGGTCTACCAGGTGATTAGAAGTATAGCATTCTGAATACCTCAATGGAAGAGTTAACTTGGGGGTTGGGAAGACAAGAGTTTTCTGCAACACAAAGAACTATAAGTTGGAGGGCTACTGCTTCCTTGTAGCAGATTACCTTGTCTCAGACCAAACAAACCAACAAGAACATCTTTTAAAAGTAAATAAAGTATAAAGATTTAAAAACTAGGGGTGACTCAGTTGGTTAAGTGTCCAACTCTTGATTTTGGCTCAGGTCATGATGTCAGGGTCATGAGATGGACCCTGTGTCAGGCTCCATGCTGGGCACAGAACCTTCTTAAGATTCACTCTCTCCCTATCTCCCTGCCATCACCCCCACACCTGCAAGCCCTTTCTCTAAAAATAAGAAGAAAATATTTGTAAAAATAAGAAATGGAAAACCTCAACTTAAGTGCAATGAAGCAAGGTCATGATTCTATAAAAATGGGTGATGCATGGTTACAAGACTGACCAAATATTTAAAACTTAATAAAGTTCATCATATAAACAAAAATAAAATCATAAAATACTCATAGTAAAAGCATTTGAGAAAATCCACTGCTCATTCATAATAAAAATACTATAAAACCTATATAAAAGTATACAGATTTTAAAAACCCTGGGAAAAAAAGAAAGCTTCTGCATCCTGATACAAATTACCTATTAAGATCTTAGACCTTGCATCACACTTAGTAGTCCAAGAACAAATGCTTTCCCTCTAAGATCAAGTCAAAGATGTCCATTCTTATCTACTATTTTCCAACATTGCTTTAGCAGTCACAGCTACCGCTGTGTGACCAGAGAAACAAACTACACAGAGAATGGAAAAGAATAAGTGAAAGTATGTTTGTTTTTCTCAGATAAGATGATAGTCTATGTAGATTACCCAAGGACTCCACAAAAACACTACTGGAACAAATATAAATTTAGAATAGTTGACAGATACAACCTCAATATACAAAGATGTATCATATCTCTGTATATTAGCAAAAACAATTGGAAGGTGAATTTAGAATACGATTTACAATAGCATCAAACCTATGAAACACGTGGGAATAAACTTAACGAAACGTAAGACCTCCACACTGAAAATTAAAAACTAGTGGTGAAAGAAATGAAGAATACCTAAATGGAAAGCACTGCCATATTCACGGATAAGAAAATCAAATTTTGGTAAGGCATTAATTTTCCTAAAGTGACATACAGAACTAAAGCAATCATAATCAAATTTTCCTAATCATAATCAGACATTTTTGAAGACATTGACACTTTATTCAATAATTTATATGAAATTACAAAGGGCCTAAAATAGACAAAATGATTTTGAGGAGGAAGATATAAGGCTCTCATGTTAACTGACTTAAAGACACTCTAGATTACTACTGTAAAGTAGACAATGCGGTATTGCCATCAAGGGAGATGTGTGCATTAATGAGTCCAGAATAGATCACATTCTTGAAATTTGAAAAGAAAACCATACAAAACAGAATTAGGGATTTTGTTCATTTTATTGAGATTTATTTCACATAAAAATAACATAAAGCAATTGAAATTAAATGTGGGCTTACACTAAATATGACCAGGCAACTTGCTTTACTTATGGGACACTGTGAGTGGTCATGATTTACTACATGTCTGCCCAGAACTTTTAATATTTTAAAATGAAACAGGATGAAATGAGAGAGGGAGATAAACCATTAAGAGACTCTTAATCTCAGGAAACAAACTGAGGGTTGTTGGAGTAGAGGGGGATGGGAGGGAATGGCGTAGATGGGTGGTGGACACTGGGGAGGGTATGTGCTATGGTGAGCACAGTGTATTGTGTAAGACTTATGATTCATAGACCTGTACCCCGGAAACAAATAATACATATGTTATTTTAAAAAAATAGAATAGAATAGAATAAATAAAAGTAAAGTAAAATGATTATAGTTTGACATTTGCCTCTGTCCTTCAGCATTCCCAGATAAAGATTACTTTGTCATCGTGGGTATATGAATGAGAAGCAGAATTTCATTAAATATATTTTTCCATTTTTAAAAAGTTCTGTTTTGTTGATCTATCAAGTGTCCTGGTCATTTTCCATGCAGTCTTGTTTTTGGATGCCTATTCATTATTTCAAAAAATTCTATTGTTCTTTCCATTTCAAGTTTTTATTTAAATTGCAGTTAACAAACAGTGTAATATTAGTTTCAGGTGCAGAATTTAGTGATTCATCACTACATATGACAGCCAGTGCTCATCCCAAGTGCCCTCCTTAATACCCTCTCCCATTTAAGCCATCCTCCACACACCTCAGTTTGTTCTCAGTTTGCAGCAGTCCTCAGTTTGTTCTGCATAGTTAAGAATTTGTTTCTTGGTTTGCCTCTCTCTCCCCTGCCTCATGTTCATCTATTTTGTTCCTTAAAGTCCACATATGATTGAAATCATTTGGTATTTGTCCTTCTCTTTGACTGATTATTTCACTTAGCATACTACTGCTCACTAGCTCCACTTATGTCATTGCAAATGGCAAGATTTCATCCTTTTTCATGGATGAGTAATATTCGTGCGTGTGTGTGCCCACGCGCGCACTGGCACATACATTTACTTTATCCATTCATCAGATAATGAACATTTGGGTTCGTTCCATAATTTGGCTATTGTTGATAATGCTGCTATAAACACGGAGGGGGTGCATCCCTTAAAATCAGTATTTTTGCATCCTCTGGCTAACTAGTAATGCAACTGCTGGATGATAGGGCAGTTCTATTTTTAACTTTTGGAGGAGCCTCCATATTGTTTTCTAGAATGGCTACACCAGTTTGCCTATAGTTTTAATTTTGTATTGCATGTCTGTATTATTCCAAACTTTAAAATCCTTGGAATTCTACATATATATATTTTTAGTTCTGCTGGTATATACTCATAGTGGCTTAATTTGTTTTGATAATTTAACTGTAAATTTATGTCTGATTTAATTTAATCTGTGGAGATTCTGAAGCACTAATAAAAGAATGTCTTCTAAGAGGATTGTGTTTTCTAATAAAAGAATGTCTTTTCTTCTAAGAGGATTGTGGTGCCTAGGCACATTTTAGCTTTTTTTCAGGGAAGTCAAGGCTATTTGTGAGTTATAGCTCAATGCAACACCTTGGGTCTAAGCCATACTTTTTTCAATTTCAGTACTAAAATGATAAAAATCAGAAGTATCTTATAAAGATAACCCCTTACCCACAGACAACAGAGGATATTTGAAACTCAAAAAAGCAAAGCCTGGTAAAAGCTGAATAGATGATTTTTTTTTAAGATTTTATTTTATTTATTTGACAGAGAGAAATCACAAGTAGGCAGAGAGAGAGAGGGAGGAGGAAGCAGGCTCCCTGCTGAGGAGAGAGCCCTTATGCGGGGCTTGATCCCAGGACTCCGGGATCATGACCTGAGCCGAAGGCAGAGGCTTTAACCTACTGAGCCACCCAGGCACCCCTGAAGAGATGATCTTAAGTATATAAGTAAGCTCTAATATTCCTTGATTCTTTTTTATTACTACACAAATTTTCAAGGCAAACTCTAAGAATTTCAATTTTCTCTTCTAGTATATATAGCAAGCAGGGAGTTAAATATCTTTAACCAGTTTTTGAAGCATATTTTAGAAGGAATGAAATGGAAAAGTTTTATTAGTGTTTATTTCAAATAGTTAAATTACTATAAAGTGCTATACTACAATGATTTAAGCAATAAACAAGGAAGTTAAATAGTTTAGTATGTGTATTTGAATAGTGAATGTAATTTTTTTTCTGAGGACATCCATTATTTAGCAATCTATGCTATTCATTCATGTGAAGTGACATGGATAATTTTGGATGAACTTTTCACTCATGAAAAAATCTGTTACTACAGATTTGGCATTAGATTGTTCACATTTCATTTCCTTTTGTACACAAAGGAAGAAATATCCATTACAAACAAAAATATTCAAATAATATGCTTCATATATAGCAGCAAATAAAAATATCTGGCTATGCTTGGGGTGTGTGTTAGCGTTTATTGCTATTGTTTATGCTATTATAAGAGAAAATTCAGCAAGCTGAATAATGTCAAAATATATTAAAAGTATAATATAATCAAAATGTAGGAAGTGCATAAACATCAGAAGTCTGTACTTAAGAGATTACATAGTGATAGCCTGAATGGAACATTTAGGACAAAATGCTAAAAGGTGTCCTTCCTAAGACAAATACAAAACTATTTTTTAAATTAATATTGAACAGCTAAGTTAAATGTAGGCTCCCAAATACTTTAATATAAAATATAAAATAGGACTTCTGAAACTTCAATACATATATGCTAAAAAATGCAATTTGTGCATGATTCAACTGAAGGGATAGCTTTATATGAACATTTCAGTAAACCTGAAATTTAAATTTGACACTTTAAGGTAGGATACTTAAGTGAAATGGACTCAAGTTTCAATTCTAGAAATGCCACTATTTTCTAACAATTATGCTTACTGTCTTAATTTACTGCAGTGTTAAATATGATATTTTCTCAGTTGGGCTATTGAGAGCTGTTTATAAAGAACACTGTCTGATTAAGAATAATAATTATTATGTATTAATGGATATTATGCATATTGTCACACTTAACATTTATAATATTTTTGTCTAGTTCCTAAAACTTGCCTTTATAACTCCAAAATTATTAATTTTTCAATTTCTTATAATTCAAAATTGTTAAGTGAATATATATAAATTGTACCAGAAATGTAAAGCAAAGAAAAACTGGATTCCCCTAGAAACAGAGGATATGTTGTATGTCACAATATGGTTACTTGGTTCCTCAGTTTTTAGACTCTCCTGTTTTATGCATTCTGTATTTATGTCACTATTAAAGGAGTATCCTCAAGGATAAAAACCTCACAGGACATGCATTCAGAAAATGTATGCAAAAATTTATATGACACATTAAAGGGAATCTGTAAGCATAAAACTAACTTAATTTTATTCTTGCTTTTGTTACAGTGATACATACACTAAATCATTGTATTTGTGTAATCAATAATTTTATTTAAATTTTAAATAATTTTACATATTTGCCAATTTTATTCTTATTTTTTATAAGTACACGGACCTTGGAAGTGGGTTAAATGAAATCATAGGAAAAAAACTAAAATTACTCTGATTTTTTTCTTTCATGTAAGTAAATAAGATCTGGAATTTAATATTAGCCTAAAGCTATGTTTTATGTTGTTGAAATGCAACATTATATTTAAATTATACTCATGTATTACATGTAACATTACACTTAATGTTATAATTAAGTAAGTATATTTACTCTTGCTTCTTTTCTTTAGTGACCATAATTGGTGAACTCAATCAGAACCAAGTCTTATTGTATCTAGTCAGTAATATGATGATTACATGAATTTAATATAAGTGCAACTCCTTTTCCATTTTTTAAATCTTTACACCAATGTTTGTGTGTATGTGTATTGTAATAGTACATATGTATTTATGTAATTAACTAGACTGAGCAAGACATCTATTGAATACTCCACCCAACAACAGAGCATACATTCTTCTTGTGTGTAGATGGAACTTTTCCCAAAATAGATCATATGCTAACCCATAAAAGAGGTCCCAATATGTTTAAAAGAACTGAAATCATAAAAGTATCCCCCATTCAAAATGGAATAAAATTAGCAACATTTTCCATAATAGCCAAAAAGTAGAAACAACACAAGAATCCATTATTGATGAATGAATAAACACAATGTAGAATATCCATACCATGCAATATTATTTAGTAATAAAAAAATGATGTATTGATACATGGTACAATATAAATGAACTTTGAAAACATTAAGTTAAGGGAAAGAATTAAGATACAAAAGGCTTCATATTATATGATTCTATTTATATGAAATGTTAAAATAGGCAAAGCCACAGAGATAGAGAGTGGATTAGAGAACTGAGGAGGTGAGGGAGAGGAGGAAATGGATATCGGAGGTTAATGGATACAGAAACTGTTTTTATTGTTGTTGGGTTTTTTTTTGACTAATAAAATGCTCCAGAAGTATATAATGATGATATGTGCAAAACTTTGTGAATATACTAAAACTACCAAATCATACAGTATAAAAGGATAATGTTATTGAATGTGAATTATATAGAACGAGGAAGAGGAGGAAGAGAACCCAGAGAGCTTGTTAAATATATGGATGTCCAAGTCCAATCCTAATACTTCTGAACTAGAATTCCTAAAGGTCGGCCCTGGATATCTGTGAGCTTTAAGGAAGTGTAATGATAACAATAGAAAAATATAGTATCTTTCTTTTATAGACAGATAATACAAAATTAAAAATAAACACTTTGTCTTTGTTAATACCAAAAAAAATCATATTTTTGGTCCTCCTTCTGACACCTCATTTTTCCAAGTGATATTTTTCTCAGCTAAAGTTCTGGCTTCTTTAAACGATAGGCTGATGTATGACAGGTGTTGGAAAATCATGAGGCATATCACTGCTAAGGCAATACAATTTGTAACCTCTTAATGAACTCAGTCTTCAAAGTGTCTAGAAAGGTCTTGAACTTGCCATCTTTCCATTCAGTCATTTTCCACCATGTGACTGCTTTTTTTACTTATAAATTCACTGTTTTGGTTTTATTACATACTTGACAGTCTTCTGTAAATAGTCACCTCATCTCCTTTCCTTATTTTGCCTTGAAAATCCTTAGATAAGTCCTGATCCATTTTAAATAAGCAGTAATCTTCACAGATTAAGTAAAACTGTTTTAGAATTTGCATTTTCCATTTTCCCATTCAACTCATAATTATATATTTATATGTGATACCTACTCAATATCTTTCCCAACTATTTGGGTTGAGCATCTCCTAGGGACCTTTCCTGCTCAAATCAATTGCCTTTTATAGTAGAAAACTATCCCCAAACACTACTATACAACCACTGCCTCTCCATAACCAAATCGGGAGATTAGAATAACCAGGAGAGTAATTAGTCTCATGGTCAGAAGACATCTCCAAGTGTGCCATGATGATTTATGTTAGCATTAATTCTCTGCCCTCCCAAATCCCAAAGTTGCCTTGCTTGCATATTTATTACTTCCTAAGATTCCTTTTGCAACAAAATCACCTAGGAAGCTTTAACAAATATTTATACCTAAGTTCCCATAAACAACGCTATCAAAAACTTAATTGAAAATTATAGAACACTTCACGAAATCTTAGGAAATGAACATTCTTTTCAAGTGCACAGAGAACATTCACCTAGATATATTAGCTTCATGGACTGAAGTCATTTACCCACTTGATTCTTTAGCTTTGTATTGATTCTGAAGCAAACTACCTCTCAGATACTTTCTCTTTCTTTCCAACCAGAGTCACATATTCTCAATTGTTATAAAGTGTGTAGTTGCCCTAAGATGTCAGGTACTATTAATTATATATTTATTATATATATAGAGTTATAATACCTAGAAATATAAGGAAAATGTTACTGCTACATAAAAAAATGATTAATTCTAAATGAGGGGGCAATGGGAAGCAGACTATTCAAAGTTTTCAGGATGACAGTTTTCACAGGCAGAAAAGGAAGGGAAAAACAATTTGAGAAATGGAAATAAGTGACATATGAGGAGGTGCACAGTTCTGAAAAACAAAATTCTGCAGTGATAAGTACATAAGATGGATTCAAAGAATTATAGGAAATAAGGCAAGACAATGTTGGGCTAGCTTGTAAAAACCACTGAACGAGAAAGCTGAAAACTGAGTTCACTCTTTTAAAGCAAGAATGTCACATGATTAAACATACCTCACACTTTCAGAATGTGTGTTGATAGGTTGAAATAGAAGATGATTAAAAAGAGCTCAGGTATGATAGGCAAGCAAATTCTTAAAAAAATCTTAAGAACAGAAAGAGGAGATGTGGAAATGAATAAACTAGAGAGTAAGTCTTCTTGATCTTGAAACTACATATGTAGAAGCTTCTTTTTAATACACCCTATGACTAGTCTAATAAGATGGGTTGTCAGGTGCTACCTCAATAATAACAGCAAAATACCAAATTGTGCTTAAACTAGATAAAACACAAGTCAAAGTACTTAAGATATTTATTAATTTGCTCCTCACAACAACACTACGTGATATGTATGATTATCCCATATTACAGATGAAGAACGTCAGGCTCGGAAAGCTAAGTAAATTGCCCCAAGTTAATCCATGGTAAATAAGTGATGGGGTAAGGTGTTTACTTCTGACAAATTGCTAATTATTACCAGATATTAATAAGTAATGGTAAATAGCTAAGTAAACAGTAAAATGAAGGTAATTGAAGATCATAAATTACCTCAATATCCAAGAAGGTAACAAACACTGGTATCCCCAAAATGGTATCAATTTATATTTACACATTTTATGAGGTGTCGGTGAAATGGAAGAAAATAACATAAAAACCATTTGAAATAGGCCAACAAATTAAATTTATTCAAGGCCTATATCCATCCTCAGATTGCCAGTTGCCAAAAATGATGACTGATCTTGCAGTATGGTCACCTACAGGAATAGATAACATATATATGAGACAAGAAGTTTCAGTCAAATGTAAGATTTCATATTTTAATATGGAACAGGCATCCAGGAAACACTGGGTGTGATGAGCATGATTTTTAATCAGAGTAAGTGGTATATTCAAACTCTGCACTAAGCCAAATGAGCCTGGAGTTGAACTGTTTGACATAACATTTCTTGTCTCAGGCCTTCAGATTTCCATATCTATCATTATGTATCTAGCACACATTGCAGTGATAATCCGAAATCCCTTCCAACTGAACTATTTCGTCTTTGCCTTCTTCTTCCTTTAGGGGTTTTCAAAATTGGCTGTGCAACAAAATCACTCATGGACCTTTTTAAGATTTAATGTCCTGAACTACATTATCAATTGACTTAACTGAAATTGACAGAACACTTCACCAAGTATTACCAAAATAAACATTATTTTCAAGGATACACAGAACATTCACTTAGACTCTATTCCGAACATTCACTTAGACTATATTCCTGTTGTAAAGCAGGCCGCAATATATTTTTTTATTTAAAAAGTAAAATATATTCTGTGATCTCAACATAATTAAACTATAATTAAACAACAGGGATCTATCTCAGAATCACTTTATATTTGGAAATTAAGATTACAATTCTAGGGCGCCTGGGTGGCTCAGTGGGTTAAGCCGCTGCCTTCGGCTCAGGTCATGATCCCAGGGTCCTGGGATCAAGTCCCGCATCGGGCTCTCTGCTCAGCAGGGAGCCTGCTTCCCTCTCTTTCTCTCTGCCTGCCTCTCTGCCTACTTGTGATCTCCCTCTGTCAAATAAATAAATAAAATCTTTAAAAAAAAAAAAAAAAAAGATTACAATTCTAAAAAATAAAAGAGATATTAAAAGAATTTTTCACTTAAATTAGAATAAAAAATTAATATCTCAAAAAATATAGTACATAAAGTAGTAGGTAGAAGGAGGTAATATTATAGCTTTGGATATTTATATTTCAAAAAAACAAAGACAGTATTATGTATCCTACTGATATTTAAAGATGTTTTGAGAATTCTTTAAAATACTTCATAGCAATAAATTGGATAAATTGGATAAATGGACAAATTGCTTGAAACTCACAAACGTCAAAGCTCACAAAAAAAGGAACTGATAACATAGATAATTTTATGTCCATGCAACAAATTCAATTTATAAACAACTGAAAAATATTTGCAAAGACATTCCTGGATATTCTGTGGCTCTCAGAACAAGTTGATACTGCAATCACATATGGAATATTTCATTTCAAGTGCAAATAGTGGAAATTTGGTCCACAAGGACTGAAGTAAAAATGACACTAAATTTCTAGACTCTTCTATAGTAAAGCAAAGCACTGGAAGAATGATCACTGCTTGAGACAAACATATATGTACACAGGATTACTGATAGTATGGCTATCAAAACCAGGCAAAAATAAATCATCTTTAATAACTAGAAAATGATTTAAGCTATTGTATATTTAACATTTGAGTTAAATCTTAGACTTAAAACAACATGGAAAACTCCTGTGTCTATAATCTTATATTTTGGTATATGAAAAAAGTAGCTGATAATCTCCACTTTCACCAGAGTATGGAGTAGAAAAGACCACAGTTTTTGAGAAATCATGAAGATAGCATGATGAAAAACAAAGAAACAAGACTTATAAATTATAATAAAACAAATGGATAAAATTATGGGATCAATTAAATAAGCTACTTCAAATAAAGATACATTTCATTACTTCTTATTTTTACAATGTAAGTATATCACAATGTTTACGAAAGATACAGATTCCTTAATATCTTCTAAAATGTACTTTTCAGTAATTATGATTTCTAGACATAAGTTGGCATTGACAGGTGAAAACTGTAATTGTGTTATGTAGAAGTTTCCCAGTTGAGTGGAAGCAAGGATATGAATCTAGGAACCCCTGAGTATATTTTATGCCCATGAGCTCCATATTCTGTGCTAAGTTGTGTGTCAAGATAGAGTTGTTTTAAGGTTGTGTTATTTGTAGAAACCACAATTGTGTGCATGTAAGCTAAAAGTACTAAGATATTTCTGACTATAAGAAATATATTTGTTGGGGGCGCCTGGGTGGCTCAGTGGGTTAAGCCGCTGCCTTCGGCTCAGGTCATGATCTCAGGGTCCTGGGATCGAGTCCCGCATCAGGCTCTCTGCTCAGCAGGGAGCCTGTTTCCTCCTCTCTCTCTCTGCCTGCCTCTCTGCCTACTTGTGATATCTCTCTGTCAAATAAATAAATAAAATCTTTAAAAAAAAAAAGAAATATATTTGTTGGAGGAATTAGTTGTAAGACAAAGTTTTAGTATATATTAAGTCAGCTAATCCAACGAAAATGCTATAATGCATAAAGATATAGATGAGATAAACAAGAGTAAGACTAGCTTAGAATACAGATGAAGGGAAATTTTAGTAAAGAGTAGAATGTGTAGATTCCATTTCCCTTTATCTTAGTTGTAAGAGTCCCTCACAATATTAGTATTATTACAATGGGAATATGAAATAGTTATTATTTATTTATAGTCATTATAGTTATTATATATTTATTATTATTAAAATAGAGTAAATGGCCATTAGAGAGACTAGTTACCTCTATTTTGACAAAGAACATGGTAGAAGTTTGGAACAGTTTGTCCATTCGTCAGAAGGGAAATATGTAAGGGAACACATTGTAGATTGTAATAGTAGGGATTACACTGTCCAAGGATTTCTTGGTAACAGCTGCATTGGGCATCTTACGTATTTCAGTATTTAGGGTGATAATGTATACAGTCCATGAGAGCAAACTGTGTCCAGATTGCCACTTCTATGGATTTTGCTCCCTAGAAAGTAACTCTAATCCTGGGATATGGTAGAAGTCACTTCCCTGCTGTGGTGGCATTGACAATTTGGCTTAAATGTCAGAAATTATGGCAGTCTGCTGTCTTATTTGTGTTTCCTGGCCCTTTGACTTTTAGGGTATAGAGCTTTCCCAACAGTGTTAGATGGTTTGTAGGAAACTGATACCCAAAATTTTAGTTGATTGAATTCATCACTACAGAGAAGCAAAATGCAAGAAGCTGATGAAGGCTTAGCATAACTTTACTGTCTGACCCAAACTTCTCCATGGCACCTAGACTGAGCTCAGTTACTCTTTGGAAACTTGTCAAGGGAAATGGCTTTTAAGGATAAGTTCAAGAATCTCTTAATATTTTAAAACTAATCTTATGGGGTGCCTAGGTGGCTCAGTGGGTTAAGCCTCTGCCTTCGGCTCAGGTTATGATCTCAGGGTCCTGAGATCAAGCCCCGCATCGGGCTCTCTGCTCAGCGGGGATCCTGCTTCTGCCTCTCTCTCTGCCTGCCTCTCTGCCTCCTTGTGATCTATGCCTGTCAAATAGATAAATAAAATCTTTAAAAAAAAGCCACACAACTAATCTTATTGGTTTATACTTAGGAATGTCTCACTATCAATAATCACTTTATTTATTAATATTTTAAAGTTATATTTTCATGTTTTAAAAATATCACCTTTCTATTTCTTTTATTTGGTAAGTAAAAATGCAACTTTTAAAAATAAGATTTAGTAACACTTTTCTGGCTATGACTGTAGCCTGTAAAGAGAAATAAAATACATTAGAATGGTGTATTGAAGCTAATTTTAAAGATTCTTTTATTTTTATCATGTTTAACTTGACAGTGAAAAGTCAGCTAAGTTGTCTTGACCTTTCAAATATTAACTGGAAATTCATTTCAACGTTTCTCTATAAAGGTTTGGCTAAGAGCTTGTGTTAAACCTTAGCTTTTGCTAACATTAAGGAATTTATGAATATGACTTCTCATGACACTGAGAAACTCTATAATTGCAAAACAGCATGAAATGTATAGTACATGAAATAGCAACCAAATTTGCTGGTTGAAAATGAATGAACACAAATTTGAGAGTTTACTTATCATTTTTCTTATTCAGAAGGAAAAACATACACTCCTCATTTATAGAAAATGTCTTATATTTGTTGGAAAATAATAAAAATTAAATTCCTAAGTGGATTTTAATTTTATACAATTAGATGTTATATAAGGAAACAGGAACCGGAGGGAAATCACTGGACTTTGGGATGGTTAACAAGAGAATCTCTAAAGTTAGACAGCCAAAGACAGAATCCCTATAGCACTACCGTGGTGGGTGTTCAAGTCTGTAAATGAGTAATTGTTTCATAAGGCTTTTATAAGGATTAAAGGAATTTAAAAACATGGAGTGATAACAGTGCTTAACATATAGGAAAAGAGTAGTCTCCAAAATTGTTCTAACACTCCCCCTTGCCACAACCACTTAAACACCTTCTCCTGTTATGACCCTTGAAAGATAACAGCTTCGTTCAAATTGATATTATATATGAAAAACTAATGAGGCTACTTGTCTGTCTCTTGAAGCAAATTAAATCTGAAGTGACTATTCCATTTTAAATAAATCTTAATGATGTATTTCAGAGAAGAAAAGATTCTGCTCTGTTAATATCTCCAAGAAATCTGACTGAATAGCTATTTTGTGACTAAGCCTGAGTAAGAATGTTCATTTTAATTTTTATAACTGTAGAAAATTATGAGGGTATTAAAGCTTTATAAAATATTCATTATAAAACTTCTACTTTGGCCATTGAGGATTTCTTAAGGTTTTCATAGAACTATTTCCCATTAAGCTATAGAAATGCCTACGTAAGTCTTAGATACACATGCATGTGAATGACAGAAATATAGCATGACTATCAACTATTAACATAATATAGTAATTTCAACCCATTTAAAAATATTTACTTTTATTTACTAAAGATTTTAAATCATATTTTGTTATTTTATTTGGGGGTCACTATAACTATTGTCTCTAGTTAATCTTCTCATAAATGTTTCCAGCAGCAATATAGTAAGTATGGTTTGCCAGTCACTCATGGAATCTGATATTCATTAATGAGATTTAGTACTTAGCCTCTACTAACCTGAAGATTGTCTAGTTATGAGCATAAATAAAATCTAAACATCATTTAATAAAGGAATCTTTGAGAGGTTATGCTTTAAAATTGCAAGAGTATATCTCCTTTTACTAAGGAGCATAGAATCAAAGTTAAAAGAAGAAAGACATTCTACTTCTGTTCAAGTCAACATTTTGGTGTGCAGTCCTCAACATTTTAGAAAATCTTCAACTTTATAAAGTCTAGCTCTGTCAAGAAATCTAGGTTGAGACACCATCTTTAGTTTAGTGGTGAAAGAGTTATTCCTTGACCACCAGCAGTGACTTTGATATTTGTTGTCTGTTTATAATACAGAAAATATACATAAGTTCTCTAACCTAGAATCTATCATAATTTATTCTCATATATTTTCTTTTTTTTAAAAAGTATCTTTATTGGGGCACCTGGGTGGCTCCATGGGTTAAGCCTCTGCCTTCGGCTCAGGTCATGATCTCAGGGTCCTGGGATGGAGCCCCACATCAGGCTCTCTGCTCAGGAGGAAGCCTGCTTCCTCCTCTCTCTCTGCCTGCCTCTCTGCCTATGTGTGATCTCTGTCTGTCAAATAAGTAAATGAAATTTTTTTAAAAAAAGTATCTTTATTAATTTATTTTTGAGAGAGAGAGAGAGAGAGAGACAGAAGAAACAAGAGAGCACGCATGTGCACAAGCAGCTGGGAGAGGCAGAGAGAGAAGAGCCTCCCAGGTGAGCAGGGAGCACGATGGGGACTTGATCCCAGGACTCTGGGATCATGACCTGAGCTGAAGGCAGATGCTTAACCGAATGAGCTACCCAGTCATCCTATTCTCATATATTTCCACTCTAGAATGGGGGAAATAACCACAGAATAAGTTTGGGGACCTACTGCACCAACTGTGAGAAGAGCCTGAGCTAAAAGTCCATTGATCACTGACATCCTAAGTCCGTACTCTCACTCATGGACCAACAGCATTTTGGGTCTCCTGAAATTGTGTCAGCTCAGAGCCTGTGTACAAAAATCCCCTAAAGTCTGATGATTTCCCTTTTCCCAATACATAATTTCATCACCTGGTACCAGGAGAATTTAAAATTACTATGCCTGATGGTAAGGATTTCATTCCTCTTTTTATTTGCATGTTCCTAATAAGAAAGCCGCTGAAATTCTTATGTTCATTCCTCTATAGCTAAGGCATTTTTTAAAATTTTCTGTCTTCCTTCAAGATTTTCTCTTTATCCTTATTGTCCTACATTTTGATGATACGACTGAGTATAGATTTATGTATATTTCTTGGTGCTGTCTGAGCTTCTTAGATAAGGAGTTTGGTGTATTAATTTCACAAAGTTCTCTGATACTGCTTCTTCTAATATTTCTTCTCCATTTCCTTTTTCTTACTCTTTTCATATTCTAATTAGGAGTATGTTACATCCTTTGATATTGCCCCAGTTCTTTATCTTCTGTTCTTTTTTTTTTTTCATTATTCATTCTCTTTCTTCTGTAGTTTGTGACTTTGTATTGACCTGTATTCAACTTCAGTGATACTTTCCTTGGCCATGCTGAATCCCTATTTCTGTTACTTTTTTAAAAAAACTTCTAAAATTTTCTCTTATTTCTTAGAGTTTCTCTCTGCTTACATTATCAATCAGTTCTTGAATGGTGTCTCTGTTTCCTGTGTTTTACTTCCTCTTGCCTCATACTCTCTCCTTTTCCTGGGTACATCTTTCCCAGGCCATTTCCTTTAATCCACATTCCCTATTGGTGAGGTTTTTCGCCTCTTGTAGGTTAGAGAATAAGCCTAGAGGGGGCTTGAGTGGGAAGGAATTCCTATAACCTGTTGATAATAAGTTTCCAGAACTGTGCTCTGACAAAATCCTTTCTTCCTGTAGAGTAGATGTGCTACAGAGAAACTTCTAGGTATGTTTTGCAATGGCTACTTTTCCCCTCCTATGCCAGGGCTCTAAGGGGATTTCTCTTGGATCCTCACTATGAGAAACTTGTGGGTCCTTGAAAAGAAAGCCCATGAACATGTGTGGTGGCTCTCTAGAAGTTTCTCACTACACTCTAATCCACACTCAGCCTCCAATAATTTACTCACATAAGCAGTTACTATGTGTCTCTGGATGTACTTCTCTCTGGTATTTTAGGATAGGGTTTTACCCTGCAATCTAAATTTGCTGGAGCCCCCAAAAGTTGTTATTTGTTAGTTTGTTCAGCCTTCAGGATAAAGTAACAATTTCTAAACTCTTTATCCAACCTGATACCAGAAGTACTTCCTCAATCTCCAAACTGTGGTTTAATAGAGTTAATTCCTTGTCCTTCTTTTCATGATTACCTATACACTACCTGTGTATACCTACACTACTCTCACCTGTGTCATCATTATAAATGCTATCCAGATTCTATAAATTCCTAAATACATAACTTCATCATAATATATCTCATCTGATAACTCATAGATCCAACTGCAAAATTAATTTTTATATAAGTGTGTCACATAGCTACCTCAAATTCAACATGTGTAGAACAGAGTATTTGAGTTACAACCTACGAAATCCATTTTGCCCTAATCTCCATTTCAAAAAATGGTATAACCACCCATAAAATACAGTACATAAAATACCTACATAACATCCTCTGTTCCTTCTTTTTTTATCTCTTGACCCCTATATTATTTCTACGACAGCCTCTAATACAGAATTTGAATCCAGGATGTTTATTAGGATATGCCATTGAGATCAAGAATCGTGGAAGGGTAGGGATAGCAGGACTGAGCAAACAGAAAAGTTCAGCTATAATGCAGGCCTAACATTCTCAACCAAACCCATGGGGATCCATACATTTATATCTCTGACTTAATCATCATCAAATGTGAGACATCTCCAAAAGAGTATGCCATTAAAGGAAGGGAATCTTAGCAGATGAGGAAGCCATGAAGAGGATAAAGCTGAAGGCAGTCTACAAACAGTACTCTCAGCAGCAGGTGCAACAAGTCTCTTTCTTTCTTCCTTTCTTTCTTTCTCTCTTTCTTTCTTCCTTTCTCTTTTTCTTCTTCCTTTCTCCCTCTTCTTTACTTCCTTTGTTTTCTTCCTTTCCTTTTCTTCCTTCCTTCCTTCCTTCCTTTTTTTTTCTCTTTTCTTGTCTTTTTCTTTCTCTTGCCATCTTTCCTTCTTTCTCCCCTTTCCCTTCCCTTTATCTCCCCGTTTCTTTCTTTTTTAGTTTTTATTTAAATTCTAGTTAGTTAACATACAGTGTCACATTAGTCTCAGATGTACAATGTAATGGCTCAGCATTCCCATACAATACCCAGTGCCCATCATCCATTTAACCCATCCCCCCACCAACCTCCCCTCTGGTAACCATCAGTTTGTCCTCTAGTTAAGAGTCTGTTTCTTGGTTTGCCTCTCTCTCTCTGTTTCCCTCTGCTCATTTGTTTCTTTCTTAAATTCCACATATGGGTGAAATCATATGTCATTGTCTTTGACTGACTTATTTTGCTTAGCATAACACTCTCTAGCTCTATCCACGTCATTGCAAATGGCAAGATTTCATTCTTTTTTATGGCTGAGTAATATTCCATTATAGTCCATTATATAAATATTGGAATATATATATATATTTCATTATATATATATGTATTTCATTATATATATGTATTTCATTATACATATGTATTTCATTATACATGTATGTATTCCATTATATGCATAATTCCATTATATATCAAATTATATATAAAGCACTGACTAATGAATGGATAAAGAAGAACTGGTATATATAAACACTTGGCCTCTTTCCATAATTGGCTTGTGGATAATGCTGCTAGAAGCATCAGGATGTATGTATCCCTTTCATTAGTTTTTTTTTTTTTTTTTTTTTTTATTTACCATTTGGGTAAATACCTAGCACTGCAATTGATGGATTGTGAGGTACTTCTATTTTTAACCTTTGAGGAACCTCCATACTGTTTTCCAAAGTAGCTGTACCAGCTTGCATTCCCACCAACAATGCGCGAGGTTTCCCCTTTCTCCATATCCTCACCAACACCTATTGTTTCCTGTGTTGTTGACTATCCATTCTGACTGGTGTGAGTTGATATCTCGTTGTAGTTTTGATCTGTACTGCCCTGATGATGAGAGATGATGAGCATCTTTACATGTGTCTGTTGGACATCTGGATGTCTTCCTTGGAAAAAGGAAGTCTTATGCCCACTTTTTAGTACTTTATATATTTTAGATACTAATCCATTATCAGATATGTCATTTGCAAATATCCTCTCCCATTCTGAAGGTTGTCTTTTAGTTTTGTTGACTGTTTCCTTTGCTGTGCAAAAGATTTTTATCTTGATGAAGTCCCAATAGTTTATTTTTGCTTTCATTTCTCTTGTCTCAGGAGACCTATCTAGAAAGAAGTTGCTATGGCGGACATCAAAGAGGTTACTGATTGTGTTTTCTTTTAGAATTTTGATGGTTTTCTGTCTCACATAGGTCTTTGGCCCATTTTGAATTTGTATTTGTCTATTTTATGTATGGTAAGAAAGTGGCCAAGTTTCACTCCTTGCATGTTGGCCCATTTTGAATTTATTTTTGTGTATGGTAAGAAAGGGTTCCAATTTCATTCCTTGCATGTTGCTGTCCAGTTTTTCCAAAACCATTTGTTGAAGAGACTGTCTTTTTTCCATTGGGTATTCCTTCCCGCTTTGCCAAAGATTAACTTCTATTTCCTATTCTATTTCATTGATCTATGTGTCTGTTTTTGTACCAGTACCATACTGTTTTGATCACTAGAGCTTTGTAATATAACTTGAAGGTCAGAATTGTGATGCCTCCTGCTTTGCTTTACTTGTCAAGATTGCTTTGGCTATTCGGGGTCTTTTGTAGTTCCATACATGTTTTAGGATGGTTTTTTCTAGCTCTATGAAAAATGCTGGTTGTTTTGATAAGGGATTGCATTAAATATAGACTGCTTTTGGTAGTATAGATATTTTTAACAATACTTGTTTTTCCAATCCATGAGCATAGAATGTCTTTCCATTTCTTTGTGTCATCTTCAGTTTCTTTCATCAGTGTTTTATAGCTTTCAGGGTACAGGTCTTTCACCTCTTTGTAGGTTTATTCCTAGGTATCTTATTGTTTTTGGTGCAATCTAATTGGGAACTGATTCCTTAATTTCTCTTTCTGCTGCTTCATTTTTGGTATATAGAAATAACTGATTTCTGTATGTTTATTTTGTATCCTCCAGCTTTACCGAATGTATCAGTTTTAGCAAGTTTTTAGTGGAGTCTTTTGGGTTTTCTATATAGAGTATCATGTCATCTACAAATATTGAAAGTTTTACCTCTTCCTTGCCAGTTTTGATGCCTTTTATTTCTTCTTGTTGTCTGACTGCTGTGGCTGGGACTTCAAATACTCTGTTGAATAAAAGTGGTAAGACTGGACATCCTTGTCTTGTTCCTGATTATAGAGAAAAAGCTGTCTATTTCTCCATAGAGGATGGCATGAGCTATGGGTTCTTCATATACGGTCTTTATTATCTTGAGGTATGTTCCATATAAGTCTACTTTGTTGAAGTTTTTTGTCATGAATGGATGTTGTACTATATCAAATGCTTTTTCTGCATTTATTAAAAGGAGTATACATTTCTTATTCTTTATTTTTATTCGTTATTAATGTGGTATATCATGTTGATTGATTTGCAAATATTGGCTCATCCCTGCAGCACAGGAATAAATCCCACTAGACTGTGGTGGATGATTTTTTTAAATGTATTGTTAGATTAGTTTACTAGTATTTTGTTGAGAATTTTTGCATCAATGTTCATCAGAGAAATTGGCCCATAGTTCTCTTTTTTAGTGGAGTCTTTGTCAAGTTTTGCTACCAGGGTGGTGCTGGCCTTGTAGAATGAACCTGGAAATTTTCCCTCCTTTTCTATTTCTTCAAACAGTTTGAGATAAATAGATACACACCCTTTAAAAGTTTAGTAGAATTTACTGGTGAAGCTATCTGGCCCTGGACTTTAATTCAATTTCTCCCTGTTTATAGGACCCAAATAAAACCACAAATGAGAGGATAAATAACAATCAACACTATAGAAATATGAACAATTATAAGGGAATATTATGAAAAACTATATGCCAACAAATTGGATACTGGGAAGAAATGGATCAACTCCTATAAAAACAAACTACAGAGAGTCACACAGGAAGAAAAAAAAAACTTTAACAGATTGATAACAGCAAAGAAATTGAATTAGCAATTAAAAACCTCCCCATAAGCAACAAGTCTTTCTTTAAGTCTGTGTGGCCCATCCCTATATCCATCAGTCTCCAAAAACAATCACTGCTTTATTTACAAGGATGGAGGAATAGGCTGGCACAGACTAGATGTTCAACAAACCACTGTATAAAATAAAAAGCAGATTTATTTCAAATCCATCCACATTTCCTACTGTCCTAGTCTAAATTACCCTTTCCACAAGAAGATATCATAATGCTTCTCTGACTTATCTTCATTCATTCTCTCTGTCTTACAACCTATTTCTACACTTTAGCCTGAGAATAATTTAAAAATATAAATTATATATATGTTTGTGAGTGTATATATATAATTATATATATATAATTATATATATATATATGTGTGTGTATATAATTATACACACACACACACATATATATTATTATATATATATAAATCTAATCATGGCTGTGTGTGATTCCTAGCAACTTCTCCTAGCACTTGGGAAAAAAAATTCTCAACTACACGGTTTGCTTGACTTTCCAAAATTTTCTTTCATAATTAGTAGGTGCCTACATTCTTTTCACACTGTTCAGAGTAGATTCTTTCCCAACTCAGCACAGTTGCCCATAGCTTTCAATTTTTGAAATAGTCTTTCTTCTTTGTTCACATTGTTACCTCCATCCCTTTCTTCGATTCTTACCTCAGACATAACTTTCTTAGAGAGGCTATACTAAATCATCATACCTAAGGTAATTCAACTTCTCCAATTCTCCCTCACTCGTCAATGTCATGTCACCCCATTCATCTTCCTCATAAAATTTACCACAATTTGCATTTATGCTGTTTCTGTAATTGTTTACCTGTATATTGCTTTGTTTTTCTATTTTGACTTAAGATCCAAGAACAAGTTACTGAATAAATATATGAAAGAATAAATTTAAGATCAAGAGGAGAAATAACCTTGCTTGAACTCTATACTTTATAGGGGAAGAAACTGAGGCTTAAAGTATTTAATGGCTTTTTTCAGAGTCAACGAAATTTGTTTTAGAACCAAAACTACAAAGAACATCTCCTAAAACTAAACTTTTACCTCAGCATTCCTCTCACATTTTTCTATATTCACATCATTGTAACTCGGACAAATTGTACTCAAGTATCACTTGAGTGAAACTATTATTAAAAATAGTTTCAGACTAAACATACTTTTCTTGCCATTCTTAGTCATACTTCCAAAATCTGTAATTTTAGTCTTTTTTAACATATACATTAGAAATATTTTATATTTTTCTATATAACTACATAATATTTCGTATTTTTAAAAGTATTTTTTGTGTATTATTTTCTTTTATTAAACAAATTATATGCATTGTCTACTTGGGTGTTGACTACCTTATACCACTGACACAAAACTTGTCTCATGTTTTCATTGTCCTTTATCTTCCTCAAAACTGTCATTAATTTGTCCTTATGTCTAATAACAATTTGAGGGGAGCACTCATCTAATACGTAAGATGAAATCTACTAATGCTCTGTACTACAGAAATACATTACGTGTACATACAATCCAGGAGATTATGTCAATACGTATTGCCATACTGGATAATTTTGTACTCCTTACACAAAAGGAGAATCATGATTGTAAAGCCACAACGCATCAACTAAAGATATCATATTCCTATTCCATTAAAATTTTTTGCATTATGTAAGAGCAATTTTTCAGATGAGGGATGAGAAAAGCTCTTCCTGGTGCTTGGCATCTCACTCAAGCATATTCTGACCTTGCCAATTAATAACAAATTTATTCTCTTAATAACACACTTACTACTTCTTTGCTTCTTTAGTTTTCTTGTTTCTTTAGCTAGTCATGATTTATTGTATACTTAAAAGAAGTTATTGTGTTAAATTCTTTTCTCTGGAATGTCTTGAAGTACAAATAGCACAATTGGTTTTATTATTATAACAAATAAGTCACAAAACTGAGCCTCAGAGTAGTTGACTGATTTAAAGCCATAGAGCTAGTAAATGTCATAACCAGATTTGAAGTACTTATTTAAGATTCATTCCCAAAAACATTATGATAAATTCTGCCAGAGAACTATGAAAAATCCTTGCATATCAACATTTCTATAACAAATAACAAGGACGTTGGGAAGTTCAATATGTTTTTACCATGTTTGAATAACTGTCAGCCTCCATTTGCCAAGAGGTATTCTCTTTTCATGAGTTTCCTAACCTCAAGTAGTATCTCAGAAAAAACATTCTGCTAACTAGTCTGCTGTGTCACATACATTACACAGAAGAAAAAACTTTAGGTTGCCTTATAGAGGGTGCAGTTCTACTTTTTCGTTATTAGTGGATGCTTTTCATTCTTTCACCATTTGAATATCCTTTATATGTTTCACAATGTTTTCCACCTTGCAAATTTCACCTCAAGAAAGAACTTATGCATTCACTTTACCAGAATACCATGCATATATGGTACAACCATGTGATCTGTGGTCAGCCTGCACTAGGATTTCAGTTTCAAAGGGAGTGACATGAAGAAGGAGGTATCATTTATGGCATCAGCTGGGGGAGAGTAGGGTCAGAGAGACATAAGTTTGCAGGAGAGATGCCCCATACCAGACATGATAAAGCTGGTTCTGCATGATTGTTTTTCTGTCAATAAAATCTTTTAAAGTGTATCAATTTGACAAATGCTAATTTTATTATTAACATAATTATACAAAATTTTGGAATTAAATAGGACTTAAAAGTAAAAAGTGACATGTATAATTTTTTTGTATACTAAGATGAAAAAATAGTGGCAAATCCATCAGGTGACACAGTCAAGTAAAATGTTTATTAGAGATATATGAAATTCAGGTGACTGGGTGGTTCAGTCAGTTAAGTGTCTGCCTTAAGCTCAGATCATGATCTCACATCTGGCTCTCTGCTCAGTGGGGAGCCTGTTTCTTCCTCTTTCTCTGCCTGCTGTTCCCCTTCTTGTATGCACTCTCACTATCAAATAAATAAAATCTTTAAAAAAAAAAATACAGGAAGTTCATATCTTTTTTCAAATGGTTGAAAAAAACCTATTTTCTTATTTAAATTCTTTTTTTTTTTAAATAAATTCTTAACCTTTCATGAACAACAGAAAAGAGACTGACCTTAGTTTTATGTCCAGAGTCTCTATTTCCATTTGGTATTAATAATGGAATAAAAATGGAATAATTAATAATGGAATAAAATTGACCGGTCAGCTTCCCCCAAATTACATGCATATTTCATTCTTCTGTTATTTTCTACAAAAACAAAGGTAGTCGTTAATTATTCTATGCACATTTTCAGGTGCACAAACTTAATGGAATTCATAGAATTTGAATTCCAGTTTGAACTCTTTGGAATCATTTAATACAGTTGTTGAAATCTTTTTAAGTTAGAACTAATCTTCAGAACTTTCCTTTTCACTTTCAATTTTAGTGACAGATCATCAAAATGTTTTGCCTCCTCTCTTACCTTAAAAGATACAGAACTAAACACAGGAAATTACAGGACAACTGTCACTAGTAACATTTCGCCAAGTATTAGCCTGAATTTTAATCTAACATTAAATTTGATTAGAAAACATTAAATGAATACCCTTAGAAAAATTAACATAAACTTAGTTCTTTTTCTGAATATATGGATGAGAGATATATGCATAATTGTCTGACTTCAGTAAAATCTAATCACATTTAAAATATATTTTCTATTTAAAATAACAATTACATGGTTATATTTTGAAAAAATATATACAATTTTTCCTGAAGTGCCAATATGCAATTTTATTTAGTTTTCCCACTGTAATTTATACTGATAAAAATAAATAAAATTTATTATTATGCTATCTTTAAAATGATGACAACATATCATATTTCTAGGACAAATATAAAGAATATGTATTATGATTGCATCAACATAATATTCTCTAAAGCTTAACTGTTTCAGTAATATTTGAATAGATTTATACTTGAATTGTGTGTAAAAGCAAATATTTTCCAAATCACCTAAACTACAGGGTCACTGTTTTTTTATTTTTTTTGAAAAAATTTATTTATTTGAGAGAGAGAAAGAGAAAGTGCCAGCAGAAGGATGAGAGGTAGAGGGAGAAGCAGACTCTCCGTTGTGCAAGGAGTCTGACATGGGGCTTGATTCCAGGACCCTGGGATCATAACCTGAGCCAAAGACAGACTTTTTTTTTTGACAGACAGAGATCACAAGTAGGCAGAGAGACAGGCAGAGAGAGAGAGAGGAGGAAGCAGGCTCCCCACTGAGCAGAGAGCCCGATGTGGGACTCGATCCCAGGACCCTGGGATCATGACCTGAGCCGAAGGCAGAGGCTTAACCCACTGAGCCACCAGGCGCCCCAAAGGCAGACTCTTACCAACTGAGCCACCCAGACATCGCTAGGGTCACTGTTGATATCAGTTTTAATGCTGAAAAAACATAATGTAAGTATGAAATACTATTTTCAGGGAGGAATGGGAGGTAAGAGAAATGTACTTTACATAAGTATGTAATAAATATTCTATTAGGTAATCTCCAACTTGTTTTTTTTTTCATAATCACCAACAACAACTGAGTTCTCATTGTTACCTAACCCCCACTGCACTCTTCTTCTTCCTCTGCCTGTTTTTATATGTATAATTTAATGTCATTTTAAATAAAATTTGACATAAAACTTACCCTAATATCCCCAATTTGAAATTAATGGTTTAACCTCTATCGTGGTTCTATCCACAAAACTTCTCATATAATCTCTTTGCATTGGGTTGTTTTGGTGTATGTTTTATCCAAGGGAATTTTGTGTCTCTCCATTAGCAATGCTAAAATTTTCAGATAATAAGCAGCAGCATGCCATTTAATTCAGTACCTGAATAGCTGAGACCTGCAGGCTTCTGTGAAGTCGCTTTAGCAATAGCATCTTACAAATCTTGGCTTTAGACTATATGTTATTTCAATATTATTTCAGTGTTACTTTCACAATTATACTTTCTAAAAGACATATTTACAAGCAACATACTATTATAAAAGCAAACACAAAGACACTTAAAGGGAGTATTCACTTACCCAACCCCAGGGCAATGCAGATACTCTTAACCATAACAATCCAGAAGCTAGAAGAGAGAAAAAAAGTTTTTGACTATAAAGTTTTCCATAACAGATTACAAAAATCAAAAAGCAAATAATTTAGTTAAAAAACTGAGTGCCAGTGGCAGATGAACTACCACCTCTCAGCTATACCAAAAACACTGAAATATTCACCAAAAAAGAAAAGTTGTAAAAGGAAATATAAGAAAATACATAGAAAATTCATTAAACAGCAAATTTAAACTCCTAACTCACCAAAATATACTCAAAGTCACAAATAGTTACAGAAATAAAATGAGAGAGTCATATCTATCACACTGGGAGAAAAATAGAAAAAGATAACTTAGTATGGGAATGAAGAAACGTGGATACTGTGGCCTATTGCTGGCGGACACTTAAACTGTTAGGTTTACAAAAACAATCTGGCAATATCTTTTAAAATACAATAAACCCTACACATAAACTTACACACCATGAATCCATTATTGGGGATATATTGATAGAAGTCAAGGATGCAAGTATATATTTACAATGATGCTTGATATCTGTTTTGGAAATATGTTTATTTTAAAAAGAGAATGAAAATAAATGCCTGTTACTATGAGAATGGGTGACTGTATCTTAGCACAAACACACTGTACATCGTAGTTGTTATATTAAAACTCCAATAGTTGACTTGTAGGATAAGGACTGGCTGAGTGAGAAAAATAAGATGAATAATCAATGTTGGGAATATTTTTGTAAAACAATGATGCAATTCTTATGTATGTGTGTTTGTGTGTAGGTTAAAAACGTTGAACACTGCAGATTCTACTTATGAAGTTACAATAAATGCAGTTAAGCAGCCTATACAATCAGAGAAGCTGCTATTAACTTTATGATCCTGACTCCCCAAGCTGGTGGTCCACAAAAGCTCAGGTATCAGCAGCTGTACATTTTATTCTCTCTGTAAGTCCTCCTACACCTGCTGCCAAAGAATAATGGCCATGCCCTTTCTTTAATCTTCAAAATATCATGCAAGAATCTCTTATTGTTAGCTTTCTATCCAGAACCCATATGATAAATGTAGATTTCAGCTTCTCCCCTTGGATCAGGAGTTATATGTCCATAGAAATAGTACAGAAGGATAAACATCATCCCTATGGGAGTGGGATTGGGTGGGTGGGTGGGATGACAGGAATGGTAAAGTGGGACTCAACAAAAGAAGAAGAAATGGAAAACAGGGTAATATTAGGAAAATATTTGCTTGAAAAGATCCAGTATATAGTTATACCCTATGTAACTATATCCTATATAACAGGTAATCCTGTTTACCTAAGCATTTATACACACATGTGTATACACACACAAACGACAAGATTTATTTATTTGTCTTAGAGTGAGAGAAAGTGTGTGAGTCAGGGGAGGGGCAGATGGAGAGAGAAGAAGCAGACTCCCTGCTGAATCGGGAGCCTGATGCAGGGCCTGATCTCCTGACCCATGAGATCATGACCTGAGATGAAACTAAGAGTCACACCCTTTACTGACTAAGTCACCCAGGTGCCCCCAAACACACATACTATATACAAAATGTGTGTTTCAGAATACATGTATTTGATAAACAATATATTTCTCTTTTAATCAATAGAATTAGACTGAGTGTCAAGTATATGCTGTCCAGTGAAGCAAATACATTTCAGAATAATGTCTAGAGGGGAGCCTGGGTGGCTCAGTGGGTTAAAGCCTCTGCCTTCAGCTCAGGTCATGATCTCAGGGTTCTGGGATCGAGCCCCATATTGGGCTCTTTGCTCAGCAGGGAGCCTACTTCCTCCTCTCTCTCTCTGCCTGCCTCTCTGCCTACTTGTGATCTCTGTCTGTCAAATAAATAAGTAAAATCTTAAAAAAAAAATAATGTCTGGAGTAGATTCTATTTTGCAGAAAGAGATATTTTGAAAAGTAAAACTTGCTTGTTTTATGTTGTGGCTGTGTGTATAAATGTATACACACACACACACACACACACACTTATCATATGAAGCAGGCAGTATTGGTATTAGGTATCAAGGGAATTTCCATATATCATATAACTTACAATCACATACATAATACAAAGACCGCCTACATCAGTCACTCCCCTTAAGTTTCTATTAAGTTCTAGTTATCACTAATCTAGAAAATATATTCATTTGCCCTGAGGTAACCATGTAAGTTTTTCGTACATATATACACTTAAAATTTCATGGAAAATGAGTAATTCTGACAGCCAAGGGTGAAAAGAAACAGATGATTTTCCCAACAGCTCAGATGGATTTATTTTTGACTTGAAAACCGACAACAGAATGCCTATTTAAACACATGAAGGTTAAGCATAGAATCAGGTTTTTTAAAGTGCTAATAATGTGGCAACAACAACATTAAAACACAGACAGATCTCAGGGATGAAGCACCATGACAATCGTTATTGTTCACTCCAGTCTCAGAGAAAAGGATGTAATACAAGTTTCTGCATTTAAGCCAGTCCTGGTAGCACATTCGTGAATACGTTTCATCCAGGGGAACGTGAAAACAACAAGCATCAAGTAAAGTAAGATATGGCACTGAATGGAGTTGTGGTTAAAAATGGTAATGGGGGAGCACCTGGGTGGCTCAGTGGGTTAAGCCACTGCCTTCGCCTCAGGTCATGATCTCAGGGTCCTGGAATCGAGTCCCGCATCAGGCTCTCTGCTCAGCAGGGAGCCTGCTTCCCTCTCTCTCTCTGTTTGCCTCTCTATCTACTTGTGATTTCTCTCTGTCAAATAAATACATAAAATCTTTTTAAAAAATGGTATTGGGGGTGCCTGGGTGGCTCAGTTGTTAGGCATATGCCTTTGGCTCAGATCAAGATCCCTGGGTGCTGGGATGGAGCCCCATAGCAGGCTCCCTGCTCGGCAGGGAGCCTGCTTCTCCCTCTCCCACTCCCCGTGCTGGTGTTTCTGCTCTCACTGTTTCTCTCTGTCAAATGAATAAACAAAATCTAAAAAGAAAATGATGACTTGTTTTTGTAGCCTACATGCATGTATTCACACATACACACACACAAATATATGCTGACAAACAGACTTCTTTTTAAAGGAACTCTCTTGTATTGTTATAATTGTTATGGTCACTTTAGGTCAGCCATTACCATACATATAGACGTCTGTGTGTGTCTGTGTGTTTATATGTGCACGTGAATCCATTTAGTTTTTATATTAAGGTAATTCCAAAAACATCCACGGAATAACATTTTTGCAAGATTAGTATTTCACATAAACTGGTGCTGTATAAAGTTGAAATAAAAATCTTCCTCATTTCAGTTTCTATCTGAATTACCTAGCAATGCATCAAAAACTCTAACTTTGCAAAGTTTATTATTTTTCACATATACGTAGTCTATTGTAAAGTGTTGGCTCAAATGAAATAGTAATGACTAAGTAGTTATTGTATTTAACAAGAAATAATTATCATTTAGAAATTTAAGAAATATAAAATGATCTTAATAATAAAAATCTGGGATCTGGGAGGTGCCTGGGTGGCTCAGTGGGTTAAAACCTCTGTCTTCAGTTTGGGTCATAATCCCAGGGTCCTGGGATGGAGCCCCACATCGGGCTCTCTGTTCAGTGGGGAGCCTACCTCTCTGCCTACTTGTGATCTCTATCTGTCAAATAAATGAATAAAATCTTAAAAAAAAAAAAAAAAGAATAAAAATCTGGGAGCTCCTGGATGTCTCAGTCAGTTAAGCATCTGACTCTTGACTTTGGCTCAGATCATGATCTTGGGGTCATGAGACCAAGCCCTGCATTGGGCTCCACGCTGGTCATGGAGCCTGCTTGAGATTCTCTCTCCCTCTTCCTCTGCCTCTCAGTGCACCCTGCTTGCTTACACTCTCTCTCTCTCAAAAATAATAATAATAACAATAATAATAAATAAAAATCTGAAGAATTTTAAAAATGCAACTCTTTTACATGTCTACAGGGAAGAGAAAAGAAAAATATAATACAACTGGTCAGAACATGAAACCCAGGCGAGAGAAGCACACTTAGGTTTCTGTTGTTGATTAAAATTATGTTAACTGCTATTAAGGTGCCAGAATTTTATATATGAAATGAAGATTAAAATATTTAGATAAGGCACTTCATGCACAGGAGTTATAAAATAGAGCTCATCTCAATATTTTTATGCTAATTTGAGTTCAGATAGAGTTCAAAAGAAAGTGATTTATGATCATGAAAGGATATTTGCCTTGGAAAGATTTTTAAATAAGTTTTCTAGCCCAGGGAACTGCTGTTTATTAGATTAATGGTGAGATTTGTGACACTGAGTAAGCAAGCAGGTGGACGTTTACTTTTCTTGTTGACATTTTAAAAAATGATAGTTCCTTGTGAAACTATTGAAAAATGACTACTGAAACCAAGATATAAAGGCTTCTGTATTCTTTTGTTAGTTTCCCTTATTATAGTCACTGGCTCTCTTTCTATCTGCTTTACTGCATCTCAAAATACTATTAGCATTCATGGTTTATTAATAATTCCCTGGTTATTATAAAGCTCTAAATAAATTTTGTCATTAATGTGCATATTAATGTATTACACGTTGATTAATATTTCAAACTTGGCTTGTTTTTCTGACTCGATTTGAGACTTGTACTCCATAGACTGGATAAGGGCTCACAAACCTCAGGAATAGAAAACTCATCATTGTTGACCCACCTTAAAAAAAGTGAGGGGAGGAATGATAAAGTCAAAGAAAATAAGTATAATAATTGTCCTTCCTAAGACGTTGGGAGAAATTAAGGCATCAGCAAGAAAACAGATCTGGAGAAATGGCTAAGCATAAAAAGTGATTAATACTATTAATATTTTAAATAAAATAAATTAGTAAGGATAAGGATATTTTCTAGGCAACACCCATCCCTAAGGCACATGAAGACATTGTTCCACACTGAAACAGTACACAAATAATCTTAATAAAAACAAATTATACATTGAATTGGATGAAACAGACTTGTTCAATATGTATTTGTATACATATCAGAAAAAGCTGAACACATTTCGGTATGAAATGTATAAAGCTGGCAAGTTTTTCCAGTAAATATTCTAACATCTTTTTCTATATTCCTGTAAGAATATCACAGTCTTTCTCCATGATAAGCAGCTCCTTTCATTAGATAGTTCTTCATTTGATTCTATCCCAGTACCTCCAGAGATTTTGGCTTCCTTTTATCTCAAGTATATTCTAATTTAAAAAAGGTAAAATAATGTAAAATAAGTTGTTGTCAGTGATCTGATTAGCAATCCATGTTGCTGAGCTGAGTGGATTCGGTCACATCCTCCAGTAACATTTCTCATACTTTGATAACTGACTGAATTCAAATCAATTGAACGGCCCACGTGAATGACTATAGAGGGAAGAGAAGAAGGTAAAGAGTTAGGTAATAAGGAAATCAAGTACTTGACATTTTGGTTGTAGACTTGGAAGCTATATGTAACTCCAAATAGGGGTGTCTGGGTGGCTCAGTCAGTTAAGTGTCATGATCTCAAGGTCCTGGAATTGACTCCCTAATCGGACTCCCTGCGCAACCTACTTGTCCCTCTCCCTCTACTGCCTCCCCTGTTTGTGCTCTGTCACTCTCTCTGTCAAATAAATAAATAAAATCCTGAAAAAAAATTCCAAATAAAAATTTTTGTACAGTAATATACAAATATTTTCACTTCAGAATTCGAGAGCTTAACATAAAACAATGAACTCTGCTGGTAAAGGTATCACAATATGTTTTTTCCCATTCTAGCTGAAAATATTAACTGCTAGGCTAATTTTATGGGTTAAAAAACATAAGTATAGTGTTTTACAATTTATCCCTTTGTCTTTGCATCCTAAAATGAATTCTGATAACTCACTGCACATTTCTAATTTTCTTAACTCTAACTGTATTTAAAGTTACCATCTTCATTTCTAGTACAAGAGACAAATATTAATAGATATAGTTCAAGATTTCAGAATCCAGGAACAAAAAATAAATATAAGGGATTAAAGGAGTGTTTGAGAAAAGTATCTAGAAAACCAGAAAAATAAGGAGTCTTACTTTATTCCTTCTTTAAAAAATGGAACCAAACAAATCAAAGCATCAACATAAGTAACCAAAAAGCTACAAGAAAAATATAGAGGTTAAAAAAATAATTATTACCTTTGGATTAAGAGAGCCTTTCCAAATTAGTCATAAAAACAAAGCCACAAGCAATTAAAGAAAAAAAAAAAAAGAAGCACTTTGTAAGCAGAAAAAAAATTCATATACAAAATAAAAATGCATGAGACAAACTAATAAATGTATTCAAAATATATGTGACTAGAGAAATATGAGAATGATGGATAGCTGGCTATAGGCCTAGTTAAATGAAATCATGGAAAAACTCCCAATTTATTAACAAAAAAAGGAAATAAAAATTCCTTCTTTTTTGATATGTCTTTCCCTAAATCCAATTGTGGAAGATATAGTCAGTTTTATGTATTCATAAGTTAATTCCTTTTTCATGTTATATTATGTCTTTACTATTAGTTCATTTATTCATTCAGCAAATGTCAATGAGCTCCTAAGCGCACCAGAAACTGTTCTGACAATTAGAACATTGCAGTAAACAAAACAGTTTCCTGCTATCAGAGCTTACATTCTAATAGAAATAAAAACAAAATCAATAGACAAAAATAAATAAAATACCAGAGAATTATCAATGCTTCACAGCATTTACACTGTTAAAGGTAATAATAATAGTAAATAAACAGGAAATCATGGCAGGAAGCTTGTTTTGGATAGAACAGGTGGAGAAAACATCTCTAAGGGGTTGACTTATGGATGAGAGATGTGAATAATGTGAAAAGCTGTATCATAATACATCTGAAAGGACATCTCAGCATTAGGGAAACACAAGTAGAAAGTCTCTAAACTGTATGTTTGTTCCCAAACTGCAAGAGAAATGAAGATGTTGATGAGATTAAAGAGGATGAGTTAAAAAAAAAAAATAGGGTAGAAAATGCTAAGTGATACATAGCTAGAAGGAAATCCTATAAGGGTTTCTGAGATTATTTTTTATTTTGCCAACAAATGCTGAAGTGTGTGGGTGTGCATATATGCGTGCATGCACTTGTGTGTGGAAATGAGAGGACAGTAGGGAGGAAGAGAAGGACTTGTACTCAAATGACTTTTTATAATATGTATCTAAAACTCCTTTGAGAATAATTAAAAACTTAATATATTTAGTTGATATTGTTGGTTATCTTCAGGTCTGATTGATGCAGAAGAACAAAAAGCTATGCATCAAGTATTTGCAAATTTTAGATTTTATCTGCTCTCAATTGGATAATTTTGCTTTTGAAACTATACTTTCATCACTATTTTCCTTATAATACTGAATTTTAATCATAATCCATTATTTTTAATGGCATGGCTATTTTATTATCACTGCAAAAATAAAGTGAAGAAAATGTGTATTTTACAATAAAAAATATAAATAAAAAGAATAAATGCAGGACTCCTGGGTGGCTCCATCAGTTAAGGGTCTGTCTTCATTCAGCTCAAGGCATCAACTCAGGGTCTTGGGAGAGTCAGACTCCATGCTCTACAGGGAGTCTACTTCTCCCCTCCATTGGCCTCTCCTCCACTCATGTCTGCACATCCACTTACACATGCTCTCTCTCAAATGTGAAATCTTTGGGGAAAAAAAAAAGAATAAATGCACATCTGGGACAACGATCTTTGAGTTTCACACACTTATACTACTTTGAAGTACAATTACTCCCATATTTGTGAAGTTTTATGAAATCTTCCATCCTAGAGAGTCTTGACCTAATATAGAAATCAACCTTTTGAGAATGCATTAAGTTCATTATAGAACAGTATTTTTTCATGACACATTAGTCTCACTTTCTTAATCAACCTATGAAAATAAAGTGCTTTCTATATCATCTATTGTGAATTATTATTGAAAGTAATATTTTTTTCTTTCAAAGTAGACAATACATTTGACCTACATAACATTGACAATTATAACTATCTGCCTTTTAATAATAAGATATACCAAATTGTTAGCCTAAAGCATTTCCAAACACATTCCAGAACTTAAACACTGACAATTTTTCAGAATAATTTGACAAACTATATATGAAAACAAATGGTAAAACTATGGGCACTGAAATCAGGTGCAAATATTTTCACTTCTCACTACATTTTTTCTCTCAAAGTAAACTGACTTTATCACTTCTTAACAGATAAAGAGCCTGGCATGACTCTCTTCTAATTCTGTATTGTCCCCTTCAAGAATTCAAAATTGTTGGGTACCTAATATATTGTTAAGTAGTGAGTTAAGTAGTGAGTGTTAAGTACTGAGTAGTGAGGAAGTAACACAACCGAGCTGTTTCTTACTGCTGCTCCCTAGGACTGCAGTTAAGGAGTGGTCCCACAAGGTCCATTGGCACATGTTAGGGTGTGCTCTCTTGGCTAGAATGCAGACTATCAGGGGTCTTGGTCTTTAAAAGATGATGGGAAGCCACACTCAATTCTCAGCATAGCAATGGGAGCTCTGCTTGAATTCCAAGGATAACCCTATTACTCATTCATTACCTCTAGTACTGTGCATAGCATTCAATAAGGCATCAGCAGGCTTAGAACTGATCAAGTAGCCTTAATGTTCCGCTCAGCCTCACTAGACTTTAGAAAGATTTCCTTTTAAGATACAAATTTATTTTAATTTTTTCCTCCAAATTTTTATTTAAATTTAAGTTAAATAACATATATCATAATATTGATTTCTGGTGTAGAATTTAGTGATTCATCACTTAAATACTACATTCAGTGATCATTACCTCCTAATGCCATCACCTCTTTAACCCATTCCCCCCTGACTACCTCCCCTCCAGCAACCACCAGACAAATTTCTTCTTGATTCTAGGCCCTTGACTTGTCTTGTCTTAGAGGATTTACTTTAGAAAATTTAAAATTGTAAAGTCTTTCACTGTCCCTTTGAAGTGTAAGTTTTCTCCCAGCCTCTTGTTAGTTTTTCAACCCAGAGCAGTCTTTCTAAAGCACACAGGAGCCATCCCTTTAAAATGCTATTATCAAAAAAGACAGTACCCCTCTCAGTCTCTGTGGAATGGTGGGAGCCTAACAATTAGCAACAGTTAGCAAACACAGATGGCTTCATTGCACACATGACCTCCTGGCTAATATCTTCTACTAATTTTCAATGGGTCCACCCTTATGCTTAAAAATTTTCCTGCCCTTTGTTTCAAAGCACTTGAAATCCGTCTATCTCATTCTATTGAGATCGTTTTGAATAAAATCTTTGTTGCTTCAACTCTATTTGTTAACGATTTCTCATTGACAGTACACAATATTCCAATCCCCTTTTCATTCTCCCTTTTTCCTCCTGGTATCAACTCAACTAGTTTTTCTTTTTGACGGGCAGTAAACAAAATGTCTCCAAGATTCTTTCCAGGAAGATGAAGCCCCATCCCTGTTGCCCCATCCCCATATACACAACCCTTCACAAGCAGGGCTTCTATGACTATATCCAAGGAGTCAGGAAATCCAGAACTCCTTTGCCACTAGTCTGAGTGATCTGTAGTGATTTAATGTGGTATCTATGCTCTGGGACAGCCAATCTTTAAAAAGTCCACTCAATCTGAGGAAACAAACTGAGGGTTGCTGGAGAGAAGAGGGTGAGGGTAACAGCGTGATGGACATTGGGGAGTACATGCATTGTAATGAGCACTGGGTATTATAGAAGAGTGATCAGTCACAGACTTGTGCCCCTGAAACAAATAACACACTATACATTAACTGAATTTAAATAAAAAATTTAAATTAAAAAATAATAAAAGAAAATATGGCCATTCCGGAAAGTTAACACAAAATAACAACAAAAAAATAATTTATATGGGTGTCTGGGTGGCTCAGTTGGTTGAGCAGCTGCCTTCTGCTCGGGTCATGATCCCAGGGTCCTAGGATCAAGCCCCGCATCGGGGTCCTTGCTCAGCAGAGAACCTGCTTCTCCCTTTCCCTCTGCCTGCTGTTCTGCCTATTTGTGCTCTCTCTCCATCTCTCTAATAAATAAATAAATCTTTGGAAAAAATAATTCATATACTCAAAGAATTAAAATAGTATACATGTTTTCCACTTAAAATATTGGTTGCATGTGGTCATTCTTTTAGTAAAACTGCAGAAGTACGATTCTTAGTAGTTAAGAATATTACTGTATGATTAACTGCCAGGATATGTTTTCTGAAAAGTTCTGTTTGCCAAAATTCATGAAACATTTTAAGATTCTTGATGGAAATGGCTTTCCAGAAAAAAATACTAAATGACTCCTCTAGCTAAAAATGAAAGTATCTGTCATCTATAACCTCAGGAACGTTAAGCATTGTCACGTACCAAATATCTGGACTTCTATTTCTGGAATGATAAAGAATGAAGGAGATACCCAGAAAAAAACCTCCTGGAACAAAACAGCTAGAAACCTGATTAAAATATGTAGCTGAACTTATGAAAGTACTGTCAAGAACTACATTGAAGAAAAGCTGAAAATCAGAAGGGCAAAAGTGTAATGACCACCTTATGCTGTCCTGAGGGAATCTGCCTGTCTTCAGAACCAAGGAAGCTTTATTTTACAGGGTCAGCAGGATGGGAAACAAGATCTTGGACAGGTCTCCCTGTGGAGAACTGAGGCCTAGACAGTCCTCCCATCCCCATTCTGTACACAAAACTAGAACTGAAAGAGCTATTAACTCAGACTGAGTGGACCAGAAACACATCTCCCTGTTAACAAAGGAAGAACTAAGGATGTTACTCTGACTTGACTCCAGCTCTACATGTGTGAGATTCTACATAGGCAATTTACAAGCATAGACCCATCTTCAAAAGAACTTGAGTTTAAGACACAAGCCAGGGAAAGTAATATTATTTCCTCTGTAATAATAACCCTAACATGGCCCAAATGAGAACTAAAATTACTTGAAGGGAACCACCCTATATCCAAGACAAACTTCATTCCCACAGATAACACTGATCACGATATCACTAAATTTTATATTATATAAAGAAACAAGAGAACCTGAGTGATAATCAGCAGAAAGAATGTGTTATTTAAGGACACCTGAAACCTAGATAAGGTATGCTAAAGTATAACTACAACATAATCAAATAATATTTTAATGGTAAACATTGGAAAGGAATAAGATTCTATCAGAAATGCTAGAATGATTCATACAAAAACATAATTTCTGAAAATCAAAAATATACAAAGACTGGAACAAAAATTTAATTGTATGGATTAAACGGAGATTTAAATACTGCTAAAGGAAACACTAGTTAACTGGAAGATCCATAAATTGATTAATTAAAAAATAGCACATGGAGGAAAAAGTAATGAAAGCATAAAAGTAAATTTGAGATGCTTGGGGATAAAATTAGTGAATCCAACATATAGCTAAAGGAGGTATCAACAGAAGAACAAATACTGGAATAAGACGTAATGTGTAAGAATTTTTTTAAAAAGATAACTAAATAATTTTCCCTCTGATTCAGGAAACAAAACTGATAGCAAAAGTACAAATAGCAAAAAGTGGAAAGAATGAGGGTAAGAAGGAAGAATAGGAAAACAAAAAATACAATTAACTTTAAGTTATGACTGGTTGACAGTTCACTTAGAAAAATAATGACATCAAAAGACAATAAAACAATACTCTCAATTTTTTTAAAGGATGTTTAACTATCAACCTTTAAGAGACACTATGAAGATCTACCCAGATCCCACATTAAGAATAAATGTCTGAAGTTCTTTTTTTTCCCCACAAGAAACTTCCATACTATTTTCCACAGTAGTTGCACTAATTTACATTCCAAATAAAAGTGCACGAGGGCTCCATTTTCCCCACATCCTCACCAACCCATGTTATATCTTGTCTTTGATACTAACCATTCTGACTGGTATGAAGTGATATCTCATTGTAGTTTTGATTTGTATATCCCTGATAACTAATAATAATGAGTATCTTTTCATGGGTCTGTTGGCCATTTCCATGTATTCTTTGAAAAAAATGTTTATTCAGGTGCTCTGCCCGTTTTTTAATCGTATTGTGTATGGAAAACAGTATAGAAATTTCTCAAAAAATTAAAAATAGAAATACCATATGATCTGGTAATTCCACTACTAGGTATTTAGCCAAAGAAAATGAAAGTTCTAACTCAAAAAGATACATGTGCTCCTATGTCTATTACAGCATTGTTTACAATAGCCAAGATAAGGAAACAACCCAAGTGTCCACCTATAGATGACTGGATAAAGAAGATGTGTTATACCTTCTTATATCATCATAGATGGACCCAGAAGCTATTATTCTAAGTGAAGCAAGTCAGATAGAAGAAGACAAGTATCATATAATTTCACTTATACATGGACTCTAAAAAAAAAAACCAAATCAGAGTCTTAAATACAAAGAACTGGTGGTTGCCAGAGGGGATGTAGGTTGGAGGATGGGTAAAATAAAGAAGATTAAGAGATACAATCTTCCACTTATAAAATAAATAAGTCACAAAGACGAAAAGTATAGTATTGGAAATACAGTCAATAATATTGTAATAACTTTGTACAGTGACTCCCCTTATTATGGTGAGCACTGAGTGATATATAGAAGAGTTGAATAATTATGTTGTACACCTGAAACTAATATAGCATTTTATGTTATCTATATTTCAGTAATAATAAAAAAGAATGAATGATTTTTTACATCACCCACTGTAAGCGCTGTTAGCAGACAGCTTGCAGCTATCGGCCTCCTCAGGAATCACCCTCTACTAAGGAGAACTGCTTCCACCAAAATCACTCTCCCTTCCTGCGACATCCAAAGACTGATCATTGAAGAGGAAGAAGACTCAGCTCCCTTGCCTTAACTTAGAATAACTCCAAAGGACCGTGCTAGCTTCCGATCCCCGGGGGTTTGATGGAAGCTTTACTTGAAACTGTAGCTGGCCCTAAACATATTCCTTTCCCTTCCTCTTTGTTCCCTAACACTCTCTTGTACAAAAACCTTGGTGTCTATACAGTATGCCAGAGAAAACTCAATTAGTCATATAACCAAAAAGAAAATAAGCAAATGGATGTCATTTCTCAATTAAGGACAAAAAGTCATAGACCAAGAAACAAATAATAATAAACACAAAAATTTTTCCACTAACAGATAGTAAGTTCTCAGCAAATAAATATCCAAAAAAATTCTTTAGAAATAAAATGAACTTAAGACCAAAACTTCAAGAAATAATTTTTTAGAAGTAAATTTGAACAAAGAATTTGGCAATCAAAAAGATAATTATTACTAACTGCTGGCATAAACAAGAACAAAAGTAATGAGTAATTTTGGTGGGAAACAAAACAGGTGGAATTAAAATACTGGAAAATAATATAACTGTAATATGAGAGAGTAAAAAACAAGTATTTTTCTCTTAAGCTCTTTGAATCATAATGAATAAGAATGGGAGCAGTATTAGCAAGATTTAATAATAATGATTTCAATACACTATTACAAACAATTTATATAAATGCATTTGGGAAATGTAAATAAATTAGGCAATATTCTAATTTAAAAAACCTTTATCTAAACTGTTCCAAGAAGAAACAGAAAAGTAAATTAACTCAATACTATTCAGATAGTGGTATGACCTTGATTAAAAATAATTACACATTAGCCCAATATTATAAATAGTAGTGATGGAAAAATCACTAAATAAAATATTAATCAACCTAAACCTACAATGCCCAGACATTTTTTATATCATTGTTTGCCCCAGAAATGTAAAACATGTTCATATTAGGAAATACATTTCAGAATATTCACAGATCATAAGGGAAAAACTAATAGTATATTACTAGATATAGAAAAGCATCCAACACAAACTCAATACAAATTTATGAAAAACAAAACAATGACAGCAACACCACTTCTACAAACAGCTTCAGTAAGATGTTACTACACAACCACTAGAATGTCTATAATCAAAAAGAGATAATGAAAAGTGTTTATGAGGAAATGGAGAAACTGAAGCCCTGATACATTGCTTGTGGAAAGGCAAAATGATGCAGCCATTTTGAAAAACAGTTTGACAGTTTCTTAAAAATGTTAAACATAAACTTAAAATACAATGTACCAATTTCACTCCTAGGAATCTATTCAAAAGAAATGGAAGCATATGTCTACAACAAGGCACAAATACGCAGTTCACAGCAGCACTATTCATCATTTCAGAAAAACTGAACTATCAATTGTCCAACTAGTAAATGGATAAATAAAATGCGCCCTATCCATATAGTAGAACACTGTTCAACAACTTAAAGGAATAAACTACTGATGCATGCTACAAATCAGACAATTTTAAGAACATGGTAAGTATAAAAGGCCAAAAATAGATTACTTATTATATGACTCTACTTATGAAATTTCCAGAAAAGGCAAATTTTAGAAGCAGATTAGTGTTTGCCTAGGGATTAGTGATAATGAGTATCTTTTCATGTGTTTGCTGGCCATCTGCATGTATTCTTTGGAAAAAAATGTCTATTCAGGTCCTCTGCCCATTTTTTAATCGGATTATGTGCAGAAAACATTATGGAAGTTTCTCAACAAATTAAAAACAGAAATACCATGTGATCCAGCAATTCTACTTCTTGGCTCTTAATTAAAGAAAATGAAAACAGAAACTAAAGAACTAACATATTTAAATTTTCTAAAAAATTTACTTCAGCAGAAACAGTGTAAGTCTCACATTAAGTGTTCTTACCAGCTAAAGGGGGCTTATGAAGAAACTTTTGAGGAGGATATATTAATCGCCTTGACTGCAGTGATGGTGAGTTCTTTAAAGGGTATTAAGTTTCAGTTATGCAAGATGAGTAAGTTCTAGAGATCTGCTGTACAACACAATGTCCATAGTTAACAACAAAACTATATGCACCTCAAAATTCACTAAGGTGTTACATGTTCTCATGTTACGTGTTCTTATCATAAGAAGGGGGGCGGTGCTACAAGAAATCTTTGGGAAGTGGAAGATATGTTTATTACTTCATTGTGGTGATGGAAGATGGATGTGTCCAAACTCATCAAATTGTATGTAGTAAACATATATAACATTTTTTGTATATCACTTATATCTCAATAAAGCTGTTAAAAGTTGCTTATAAGTTGAAATAGTTCTATTTTTTCTTAATCATTAAAAAGAAGGTAAAAAAAAGAGTGTGATTAGTTAATATTTATTTACTTCAGAGAGAAAAAGAGAGGGTGTGTGCATGTACACACAACTGGGGCGAGGGGCAGAGGAAGAAAGATCTTCAAGCAGACTCCCCACAGAGCCTAACACAGGACTTGCTCCCATGAGCCATGAGTTCATGACCAGAGCTGAAACCAAGAGTCAGACACTCAACCAACTATGCCGCCCATGCTCTCCAGCAGTGTGGTTTTTCTAAAAAAAAAAAAAAAAAATTATATGGAAAACTGATATTCCATCAGTTCCAAATTAGAAATTTTTTTCCCTCTTCTTTTGTCTTTTTTTCTCATTTCCCTCTTATAGAAGGGATTTTCCCTATGTAAACCAACAGTCTATAGGGTTAGATACCATTGTGACACTGACCCATGAAATCATTTTGGGTCAAACATATTTTATTGCAGACTTAGAAATTTAGGGAATTATTCAATGCCAAAGTCTTTCAAAACATACTATAAACAAAATCTTTACCCTAATTGGTAGAAAGATTAAGCAGAAATATTTCCAGAATCTGCTTGCTTACCCTTCAAACCCTCATTATCTCATTACACCAGGCTTATCAATTGCTCTTCTTCCAGAAGTCTATCCTCCACAGTTTTAACCAACCTCTACTTTTTGAGAAAAAATCATACCTATTCACATTAATCCTCTGCTTAGAGGATGTGAACTTGACTCTCCATAGCAAATATCCCAAATCATTAATAGGTCAGCCGGTGCTCTTCACAAACTGGTCCCAATCTAAATCAGCAAGTACTATGTGCCTTAATACTTTAAATTTCTTTATTTTCTTCAGAGATGTTAGTTTGTGCTCTGCATTTTTGTATGAAGTATAGTTCTCTTTTAATGTTGTTTATTGCCAAAAAAGAAAGATAAAACATAATACCTTGCCTGCTGTTTTAATAACTGTGGCCCATAATAGCATTTATTTTAGTATTTCTTGAACTTCCCATATTCGACAGGATAAAATTATAGCTTATCTTGAAAGTCTAATATAAAGATGTTAAGGCAAAAGTCCATTGAGAAAGAAGCAAATGAGGTTTCCACTGTTAGTAAGATTCTTGCTCAGAGACTATTATATTTGCCTATATTAATATGTAACCCAACTCTTTCCCTACTTTGACAGAGAAAACAAGCAATTTCTGTTAATTATTCTCTATTAAAAATTTTTCTTTTTCCTTTTTTTAGAAAGTGTGTTATTAATGCTTAATACTGGGAATTTATTCCACTTTAACATGTTATGATTTTTCTTTTAATTTGTGTTACTATAATCATTTGAACCACAAACTGAACCCATCATAGTGCCAGTACTTTAGTATTCTATAATATATACAATAAATTATAAATATAAGTGTATAATTAATAGCAAGCTAAAGACATCATTAAGACATTTGTTAATGAAATGGGAAAGATTCTCTAAGTGATATTTTTGAATGATTTTTATAATTTTAATTTCTTTAACATTACTACAGTCAATAATAATCTTGCAATTAAAACTTCTTAAGCATCTATTATCTAATTTTTATTTAGATGCCTTAAAATCAATTGGTTTTAATACGTATTTCATTATTGTCCTACTTTAAAAATGCTTCATATACCTTATTTTCTCAATAAAATTACATTATTTAACTTCCAAATGTATTAATTAAAAAAAAAGAATTCATGATCAGAATGAGAAAATTAAATTAAAAGTGCTTTAATGTTTAATTAAAATAACATATATATATACATGTCCATAAACTTTCGATTCCTGGATCACCTTCTTGATTTAGTCATCTCTGGGCAAGGTAGGACTATCTTTCCCAGCAATCATTTTGATATTATCTTATGGAAGTAATCTGTTAACAAGGGCATGATGATAAACTCCAATTAAACTCTTATTCATGAAAAATCATATAGCAATTACCTTGAATCATTTTGTTTCTCAGAAGTACCTAAAATCAATTAAATGGCAGATTTCACATGAAAAGCTAGCTCCACATTTTTAGAGTAAACATGATATATCTTGACAGGAGAGTTACCTTTCATCTTTGTTCCAAAGAAACTGAACAGACATTAATGGCCTTGTCCCAGGTTTCCTCTTACCACATCCATATATTTTTAATCATTCTCTTTTTATTGTAAATTCTGTTTGAAAATATGTGAAAGGGTTTTGGCATGACCCAGAACAGAGTTACCCTTTAAAATCAGTAAGGAAACCATTAATTTTAGAATTCTACCATAAATAGTTAACATGTTTGAGTTTTCTAAATATAAATATATACTTTTTGTTTTTAAAAATTCAAGAAATAACTTTTCTTCTTTTGCCACCAAAGGTAGACAGAGAAATCCAGAGAAATGAGAAGAAATAAGAGTTAAGTAATAAGATACAGAAATAAGGACAAAAGTCATATAAATCAATAGTGAAGCAAAGAAGGGAGAAGGAAGGAAGGGGGGTAGAAAAGGAGGGAGGGAGAGAGGGAAGGAAAGAAGAAAAGAAAGAATACTTACAACCACATTTTCAGAGCGATTTTGAAAGCTGAACGTTAAATTTCCCAGGTATCCGGGAAATTCAAGAAGATCAAATTATGAAGTGGAAGGGGCTGATGAAATGCAGGCCCTAAGGATCTATTCTTGTAGGATAAGCCGTCACAAAACCAAACAAACTTTTGCAAAAAGGAATTCAGGTATATAAGGAAGTAAAGAGACTAGAATCAGCTGCTTCTTTATAACCTTGCTATCTTTCATACTTTGGATCCCCTGACACTCAGAGGTGCTAAAAGAGAGCAGAAGGACACTATATAAAAACAACACCAAACAAACCTCACCATGTAATTTCTTGACAGTAGGGCCCAGAACAGAGTCCCTCCAGCTGCTTTAAGCTCCTCAGGCTCCTGAGAAATGTAGCTGTGAGCACACTCTTATAACTCATGTATATTTAAACCAAGAGAAAAAATACATGAGCAATTGTGTCAATGAATGCATTGACACAATTGTCTACTTAGAAAGTAGACATGTTAAAAAAAAAAAAGTAGACATGTTCACATCATATCCTGTCATTATTTGAAAACTTATAGCTATAGCCTTTTAAAGTTCAGACCACACAGTGAATAATGGTGATAGATAAAATATAGAAATTTATATTTTCAGAAGAAATTACATTAAGTGATAAAACTCAGTTATGCCATGGAAGTAATTGAGCTTTCAAATATTATGCCTTATTACAAAAAAAAAAGAAGAAGCAAGAAGAAGACAAAAAATGAGCATAGTCCTCAAAATGAAACAATAACACAAAAGCAATAAACACCAGTGTGCCTAATCATCTTCATATGCGAGGACTACACTGAAGGGACTCAGTTAAACTCATGAACTGAATCCTGTATCTCATGTTACATTATTTTATTAAATCTTATAAAATGTAATTTTGATAAGAAATATATATTTTTCTTAATGTGAACATACTGCCAAATTATTAAGTTATCTATAGCAATTAGAAAACATTTTTCAATCCAACAAGAGGATATAACATTTGTAAATATTTATGAACTAAATATTATGAAATATTTGTAAATATTATGAAATATTTGTAAATATTTATGAATGTATCACCACCTAGATATACAAATCAAATACTAAGAAACCTGTAGGAAAAAAAGACATCAATATAATAATAGTAGGGATTTTAATATACCACTTTTATCAATAATCAATTATCCAGAAAGAAAACATTGGCCCTAAACAAAATGTTGGACCAGATAAAATTAACAGATATATATAAAACAATGGATCCAATACCATAGGATGCACATACTTCTCAAGCAGACATGGAAGATTATCCAAGATAAATCATTAAGTTAGGCCACACAATAAGCTTCAATAAATTTAAGAAGACTGAAATCATATCGGACATCATTTTTGACCACAGTGGTTTAAAACTAATAATAAATTACATTTTAAAAACCCCAGAATATTCACAAGTATATGGGGACTAAACAATATGTTCTAGAACAAACAGTAGGTCAAAGAAGAAGTTAAAAGAAAAATTTAAAAAAAAAATACCTTAGACAAATGAATAAAGAAATACAACACACCAAAATTTACAGATGCAACAAAAGCAGTTCTAAGAAGGAATTTTATAGTGATACTGGTCTATGTCAAGAAACAATTCTAATAAACAACCTAACTTTACACTTATTTACATAGGACATGAGTGTATATATAGAAAGTCCTAAAGACTCCACCAAAAAAAGTTAGGATAAATGAATTTAGTAAAGTTGTAGGATACAAAGTCAATATACAAAAATATATTGTTTCTCTACATCAGTAACAAGTTATAAGAGAGAGAAATTAAGAAAACACACATATTTATAATTGCATTCAAAGAATAAAATACCTGGAAATAAATGTAACCAAGGACATGAAAGTCCCATATAGTAAAAACTATAAAATATTGACAAAAGAAACTGAAGAACACATAAATAAATGGAAAGACATTCTACCCTCATATACTGGAAGAATTAATACTGCTAAAATGCACATACTACCCGAAGCAATCTACAGATCCAATGCAATCACTATCAAAATTCCAGTATGTTTTTCACAGTAATAAAACAAATAGTCCTAAAATTGGTATGGAACTACTAAAGACCCCAATTGGCCAATGTAACCATGAGAAAGAAAAACAAAGCTGGAGGCATCACATTCCCTGTTTTTAAACTACATTACAGATACAGTGATCAAAAAAGAATGGTATTGTCATGAACAGATGCACAGATTAATGGAATACAATACAAAACTCAGAAATAAGTTCATGTATGTACGATCAATTAATTTACATCAAAGGAACCAAGAATATACATTGGGGAAAGGACAGTCTTTTCAATAAAAGGTGTTAGGAAACTGGGCAACCACATGCAAAAAAATAAAACTAGACCTCTATGTAACACCATATACAAAAACCATCTCAAAATGGATTAAATACTTGAACATAACACTTAAAGCCATAAAACTCCCAAAAGAAAAAAAAAAAAAAAAAAGGCATTAAGTTCCTTGATATTGGCCTTCGTGACGATTTTCTGAATTTGACACCAAAGCAAAGACAACACAAGCAAAAATTAACAAAGAGAACTACACCAAACTAAAAAGTTTCTATACAGCAAATGACAACATCAATAAAATGAAAAGTTAACCGCCTGAGAAACAGTTGAAAATATATGTAAATCGTATATATCTGAAAAGGAATTAATACCTAAAACATAAAGGCCTTCATAAAACTCAAACACACACACAGAAAAAAAAAAAAAAAATCTATCTGATAAAAAAATGGGAGAGGTTCTGAACAGACATTTTCCAAAGAACACTTACACATGGCCAACAGATCCACAAAAGGGTGTTCAACATCACTCATCATTAGGGAAATGCAAATCAAAACTACAATGAGAAATCACCTCACACCTGTTAGAATGTTTATTAGTTTGATAAAAAAAAAAAACAACACTGTTGATGAGGAGGTGAAGAAAAGGGAACCCTTGTGCACTGCTGACGGGGATGTAATTAGTACAACTGCTATGGGAAAACAATATAGAGGCTCCTGAAAAAATTTAAACTACCATGTGATCCAGCAATTCCTCTACTGGGTATTTATCCAAAGAAAACAAAAACACTAACTCAAAAAGGGATATGTGTCCCCATGTTTATTGCAGTGTTATTTACAATAGACAAGATAAAACAATAGAAATATTGATGGATGAACAGATAAAGAAAATTGGAAAAAAATCCAAAGAAAAAAAAATTACATTTTATATTTATTATATTTATATTACATATATATCATATATATGTTTATGAATATATATATATGAATATTATTCAGCCATAAAAAAGAAGGAAATCTTGCCATTGGGAACAACATGGTTGGAACTTAAGGCATTACGCTAAGTGAAATAACTCAGGCACAGTCAAATACCTTATGATCTCACTTATATTCAGAGTCCAAAAAAAAAAAAAAAAAGGCAAAGAAAAAGAAATGGAAGGAAGTAAGCACACAGATACAAAGAATAGATTGGTAGTTGCTAGAGGCAGCTTGGGGGCGTGGATAAAATTAGTAAAGGGGGGTTTAAAAGGTACCAACTTTCAGTTATAAGATAAAGAAATTATGGGACTGTAATACACAGCATAGTAGTTTTAGTTAATACTGTATGATGCATTTGAAAGTTGCTAAGACAGTTCTACTATCTCCAAATATCTCCAAATTTCTCATCACAATACTGAGAAATGAATTAAATCTTCATTTCAAGAAAGAATATGAAATTAAAACAAAGTAAAATACTAAAAGTAAAAAAGAAGAACAAATCAGCAGTTACCCACAAAACCTTTAAAAAGTGTGTCAATGTATGGGAAATCTGATCTGAGAAAGAAAGTGAGGGAGAAAATGTATTATCTGGTGGTAACATGCGCTTAAACATTAAAAAATTCAAAAGGATTATATTCTTGAAAATTAATACATGGAATGGAGCTAAGATAAAGTTATAAAAATTTCACATTTTAAATTTATTTATTGCTTACAATATATAAATAGAAATATTAAAAAATATATACCTATCTTTTAGTGTGACTTACATAGAATCATTGCCTACCATGAAGCAAGTGCCCAGTTAATGCATAGAGTAAATAAATGAATGCTAGATTGAATAATAAAACTTTGAAACTTGTGAGTTAAATAAAATTACACAAAAGTAACTAGAATGTTTGTCACTGTTGTTATAGGTACGTTTTAATCCAAATATTATGTGAAATCTAACCATGTATTTTTACTATTGTTCATATCCTTAATTTTGCACTATTTCTCATTCACTACCCCACTTTTCTGTTTCAGCTGCTCTAACAAGGAATAAATGACAGTGCAATTCAGTTCCCTGGAATTTGGCAAACTTAAAAAATTAAAAAATTACGAAAAATTAGGAAGCAGTTATTTTGAGCTTTGTATAGCAATGTTTTGAATACAGATGTGAAGACAAACCCACAGGCAGCTGAAATACTCCATTATTTCTCAACCATATGTCTCTGAAGGAGCATGTTATTTTGATATCTGCCAATTACATCAACACACTGAATGAATTTTTTTAAATCCCAAAACCCTGTTTTTCTTGTCCTTTTTTGGCAACAGCATATATATTTGACATCAAATATATATACCTTTCTGGAACAGAAAAGGACATACTAAAAAAGGAACTGTTATAAGGTGGGTAAAGCTAGCAAATGCAAAGGTTAAGAAAAAGAAACACAGGGGAGAGAGAGGAAGCAAGATGGCGGATGAGTAGAAAACTGAAATAGCATTAGGTCCCAGGAGTTTAGCTAGAGAGTTATAAAACCATTTTTAAAACCTACAAACTCAACAAGAGATAGAAGGGAAGAGTAGTAATTCTAAGAACAGAAAATCAACCACTTTTGGGAAGGTAGGACATGCACAGAAGTTAATCCAAAACAATGGGAAGATAGACTGTGGGGGGAGGGGCCAATTCCCAGTAAGTGGAGGAGCAACGGAGCACAAAATCAGAACTATAGAAGTCTGCTCCATGAGGGACATCGCTCCAGAGGCTAAGGGGGGGGGGGGAGGGGTAGAGCCCTCGCAGAGACAGTGTGGTCTCAGGACTCGTGGGGTAACAGAAAGACCACGGGTGTCTGAGAGTAGCAGAGCTCCCAGGTGTCAGAGCAGGGAGGCTGGCTACAGAGACACAGCCAAGGAGTGAGCTCTCAGCTCAGAGTTATCCTGAACCAAGATCCAAGGCACAACTGGGACATTGCTCTCCAAGTAAGGACCCCACAAGTGGCCGACCTGGAGAAACCCCTTCCTTCCCCCTCAGGGAAGAGTGGCTCAGGAACACATGACAAGAATCTGCTGGGTTTGGAGACTCCAATCAGGGTTGTGCACCAGAAACAGAAACGTTCAGTCACAGGCCACATGGGTGAGCATGGAGCAAGGCCAGAGACCAGGGAGATGGGAGGGACTGACTGCTTTTCTCTGAGGACACACTGAGGAGTGGGGCCTCAAGTGATTGGCTCCTCTAGGCCACAGGTTGGGAGGCTGCCATTTTCATTCCTGTGCTCCAAGGCTCTATGGAAAGTGTTCAGGGAACAAAAGTTACCCAGAGTGAACCTGAGCAGATTACTTAGATTGGCCCATGGAAAAGGCAGTGCAATTCCTCCTCAGGCAAAGACATTTGAGAATCACTGAAACAGCCCCCTCCCCAGATGATCAGCAACAGCATCCAACCAAGACCAAGTTCCCTGATCAACGAGAACTGTGGAACTCCAGAACTAGGGAAAAGTAAAACATAGAATTCATGGCTTTTTTCCCCAACATTCATTAGTCTTTCAAAGTTTAATTTCTTTTATTTTTTCTCATTCTATTTTTAATTTTTTTTAATTTTAATTTTCCTTTTTCCTATTTTAATTTTTTATAACTATTTTACATTATCACTACCTTTTTAAAAATCTTTCTTAATTGTCATTGTTAGAGTCTTATTCTATCCCTTCATTGTATAATTATATATAATATTATAATATATATGTATGCATGTATGTGTATGTGTGTGTATGTGTGTCTGTGTGTATTAGACTGGTGAGTAGAACAGAGCCACCCCCTTGATTTTGGATGTATTTTGGTCTCATAGAAGAAACTACCTCCCAAAATTTTGTGAGACTGATGTGCTGCCTAGTGCACTAACAAGTCACCTGCCTCCCAAAATTTTAAAAATATATATATATACAAAAATAAGGGTAAACATGATGAAGGAATGGAATATGACTGTAAAGATGAAAATTTAAAAATTCTAAAAAAATATTGATAAGTTAGTTGAAAAAGAAAGAAGAAAAAAGAGGGAAGAATGTGATCAAGGTGGTGACTAAAATAAAGCCATGTGCTAGATTCAGGGTATATTTTTATCTATTAGAAGAAACTGTATCCCAAAATTTTAGATAAAGCTAAACCTATATGTATACAAAAAAACAGTTAAATACAATGAAGGGATAGATTATTAAAGAAGAATTTAAAAAATTCATGGAAACATGGAAAGGAAAATACAACTGTTCTAAATCTGTGGGACACAGCAATGGCAAAGTGAGAGGAAAGTATATAGCAATACAAATATTTCTCAAGAAACAAGGAAGGTCTCAAGTACACAACCTGACCCTACATCTAAAGGAGCTGGAGAAAGACCAGCAAAGAAAGCCTAAACCCAGCAGGAGAAGAGAAATCATAAAGATCAGAGCAGAAATCAATGAAATAGAAACTAAAAGAACAGTAGAAAAAAATCAATGAAACTAGGAGCTGGTTCTTTGAAAGAATGAATAAGATTGATAAACCCCTGGCCAGACTTCTCAAAAAGAAAAGAGAAAGGACCCAAATAAATAAAATCATGGATGAAAGAGGAGAGATCACAACAAACACCAAAGAAATACAAACAATTATAAGAACATATTATGAGCAACTCTATGCCAGCAAATCTGACAATCTGGAAGAAATGGATGCATTCCTAGAAACATATAAACTACCACAACTGAACCAGGAAGAAAGAGAAAATTTGAACAGACCCATAACCAGCAAGGTGATTGAAGCAGTCACCAAAAATCTCCCAACAAATAAGAGCCCAGGGCCAGATCACTTCCCAGGGGAATTCTACCAAACATTTAAAGAAGAATTAATGCCTATTCTCCTGAAACTGTTCCAAAAAATGAAAATGGAAAGAAAACTTCCAAACTCATTTTATGAGGTTCCCAAAACCAGACAAAGACCCCATCAAAAAGGGGAATTATAGACCAACATCCTTGATGAACACGAATGTAAAAATTCTCACCCAAATACTAGCCAATAGGATCCAACAGTACATTAAAAGGATTATTCACCACGACCAAATGGGATTCATTCCTGGGCTGCAAGGATGGTTCAACATCTGCAAATCAATCAATGTGATATAATACATTAATAAAAGAAACAACAAGAACCATACAATATTCTCAGCAGATGATGGAAAAGCATTTGATGAAGGACAGCATCCTTTCTTGATCAAAACTCTTCACAGTGTAGGGATAGAAGGTACATACCTCAATATCATCAGAGCCATCTATGAAAAATCCAAAGCAAATATCATTCTCAATGGGGAAAAACTGAGAGCTTTTCCCCTAAGGTCAGGAACATGGCAGGGATGTCCACCATCATCACTGCTATTCAACACAGTACTAGAAGTCCTAGACTCAGCAATCAGACAACAAGAAGAAATAAAAGGCATCTGAATCAACAAAGAAGAAATCAAACTCTCACTCTTTGCAGAGGACATGATGCCTTATGTAGAAAATCCTAAAGACTCCACTCCAAAACTGCTAGAACTTGTACAGGAATTCAGTAAAGTGTCAGGATAGAAAATCAATTATCAGAAATCAGCTGCATTTCACACCAACAGCAAGACAGAAGAAAGAGAAATTAAGGAGTAGATCCCATTTACAATTGCACCCAAACCATAAGATATCTAGGAATAAACCTAACCAAAGAGGCAAAGAATCTGTACTCAGAAAAGTATAAAGTACTCATGAAAGAAATTGAGGAAGACACAAAGAAATGGAAAAATGTTTCATGTTCCTGGATTGGAAGACTAATATTGTGAAAATGTCTATGCTACCTAAAGCAATCTATACATTTAATGCAATCCCTATCAAAATCCCATCCATTTTTTCAAAGAAATGGAACAAATAATCCTAGAATTTGTATGGAACCAGAAATGACCTCAAATAGCCAGAGGAATGTTGAAAAAGAAAGCCAAAGTTGGTGGCATCACAATTCCAGACTTCAAGCTCTATTACAAAGTTGTCATCATCAAGACAGTATAGTACCGGTACAAAAACAGACAATAGATCAATGGAACAGAATAGAGAGCCCAAAAATAGACCTTCAACTCTTCAACTAATGTTCGACAAAGCAGGAAAGAATGTCCAATGGAAGAAAGTCTCTTTGACAAATGGTGTTAGGAAAATTGGACAGCCACATGCAGAAAAATGAAATTGGGCCATTTCCTCATACCACACATGAAAACAGACTCAAAATGGATGAAGGACCTCAATGTGAGAAAGAAATCCATCAAATTCATTAAGGAGAACACAGGCAGCAACCTCTTTGACCTCAGCTGCAGCAACTTCTTCCTAGAAACATCACCAAAGGCAAGGGAAGCAAGGGCTAAAATGAGCTATTGGGACTTCATCAAGATCAAAAGCTTTTGTAGGAAACAGTTAATAAAACCAAAAGACAAGTGACAGAATGGGAGAAGATATTTGCAAAGGACATATCAGATAAAGGGCTAGTATCAAAAATCTATAAAGAGCTTAGCAAACTCAACACCCAAAGAACAAATAATCCAATCAAGAAATGAGCAGAAGACATGAACAGACATTTCTGCAAAGAAGACATCCAGATGGTCAACAGACACATGAAAAAAGTGCTCCACATCACTTGGCATCAGGGAAATACAAACCAAAACCACAATGAGATACCACCTTACACCAGTCAGAATGGTTAAAATTAACAAGTCAGGAAATGACAGATGCTGGTGAGGATGCAGAGAAAGGGGAACCCTCCCACACTGTTGGTGGGAATGCAAGCTGGTACAGCCACTCTGGAAAACAGCATGGAGGTTCCTCAAAAAGTTGAAAATAGAGCTACCCTATGACCCAGCAATCGCACTACTGGGTATTTACCCTAAAGATACAAAGGTAGTGATCCGAACGGGCATGTGCACCCATCTGTTTATAGCAGCAATGTCGACAATAGCTAAACTATGGAAAGAACCTAGATGTCCATCAAGAGATGAATGGCTAAAGATGTGGTATATATGTACGATGTAATAATATGTAGCCATCAAAAGAAATGAAATCTTTCCATTTGCGATGACATGGATGGAAATAGAGCGTATTATGTTGATCAAAATAAGTCAATCAGAGAAAGACAATTATCATATGATGTCTCTGATATGATTTGAGAGGCAAGGCAGGGGTTGTAGGGTGTAGGGAAGGAAAAAATGAAACAAGGTGGGATCCGAAGAAAGATAAATCATAAGAGACTCTTACTCTCACAAAACAAACTGAGGGTTGCTGGGAAGTGGAGGGGTAGGAATAGAGTGGTTGGGTTATGCACACTGGGGAGGGTGAGTACTATGAAATGTGTAAGCCTGATGATTCATAGACCTGTACCTCTGGGGCAAATAATACATTGTATATTAATAAAAATAATTTTAAAAAAAGAAACATAGGAGATATAATAGGCACATAAAACTTATTCCATAATAAGGAGATTGCATTTAAGCCTGATTAGAATATTGGTCGTTTGTTTCTAAGTCACCACAAAGTAAAATTCAACAATAAAGATTGTTTCTCTTTGCTTTGTTTTTTAATGTTTCTAAATCAGTCTATTTGCACTAATAATTTCTTCCAAACGTAAAAGTGATTACATCTCAGAGGAGGACATTCTCAACTCTTGATAGGGAAAATTAATGGGAATTGAAATTCAACTTTAAAGGAAGTTATTATATCTCCATTCAAAAGGTCACATTTCTGGTGAGTCAGTAGATGAACTAGTTGCTTACTATGACTTATAAAATTTTTGTGTATATTAGTCACCATTAATTAATTTTTTCAGAAATTGCACTTTTTGGGTTTAGACACAAACATTCAACACACATACAGCTATCTATAGCTGTAGGACCAGGATCCATAGGTGATTTTCAAAGGTTCTATAAAATCTTTGAAATTATGCCTTGGGGCGCCTTGGTGGCTCAGTGGATTAAGCTGCTGCCTTCGGCTCCGGTCATGATCTCAGAGTCCTGGGATCAAGCCCCGCATCAGGCTCTCTGCTCAGCAGGGAGCCTGCTTCCCCCTCTCTCTCTGCCTGACTCTCTGCCTACTTGTGATCTCTCTGTCAAATAAATAAATAAAATCTTAAAAAAAAAAAAAAGAAAGAAATTATGCCTTTTAACCATACACATGCCCATGTATTTTTGAGAGCAAAGGATATACACTTATCTTCACATTATTTGAAATCCAAAGTTAGAAGCTTGATCATGGAACCAATGCATAGGAATGCGAGTCAATAAGGGAAAATTCAGATTTAAAAAAATGAGGAGTTGCAATAGATTTCCTTTTATGTAGCATCAGCACAAGTACCCACAGTCACAGAAAATTATTACTGGTATATTTTATGCATCTCAAAATAGCCCTTTATGATAATTTACGATACTTCATTATATCAAGAGAAACATAAAATTGCTGGGATATCATATGGCTTGCTGATTATTTAGAAGTTATTTATTAAATTAAAAAGGAGTTCATTTCTAACAGATCGAATAACATATATTCTCTCCTACTATCCTATTAGAGAGGAGTCAATAAAATAAATGTCTTCGGTCACCAGAGAATTATAAATCTTAGTAATTTTTTTTTCTGCTTGTATCAGCAAACAAGCCACCAAATGGAGGTTCCTTGTGACCTTTAAAATATCAATCCATTTCATAGTAGGATGCGAGAAGAAAGGTAATAGAGTAGCTTAAGTACACACATGTATACACACACATTCTTCACATATACCCATTATACACATACCCACAATTTTTCTTCTAAACTAAAAGGTGGCTTTTTTCCCCTACAAAAGTATAGTGCTATTTTTATTTTCCTCCTCTCTAGGACTGATTACAAGAACAGAACTTAGGATTAAGCAGTGGAATGGTGAAAAGAGAAAATAAATATGCACTCCTTTTTTCTCTTATAGATAAACTACCTTTTCTCCTACTTATTTCATATTGCCAACTCTTTCTCCCTTCCTTTAAGCTACAGAGGTAGGCTATTTATCTTAAAATTGGCCAACGATAAAGTTTGATAACCACTGTCAAGCTTGGCAAAGAAATATATTTAGGACCTAGACATTTTCATCATTCTGTCACTCTTTGGCAAGGAAAGGGGAAGCAAGAGATGTTACCTATGCAAATAATTAGAAACTATTAAGGAATCACTGATAAAGAGAAATAATTTGAATAATTTATTTTCAACCTTCAAAGGAATTTTTCTGCCCTGGTTTGAATTTTAAAAAGGAAAAGAACACAATTATTTATAATGAATAATTTTATATCAATACTCTTATTCTAATATTAAATAATTTTAAAATAATATGTGCTTTCTACTTCCATAATACTTTTTATTCTTACCTAATGAGTCAAATCATTTTCTTCTTCTCTGAATAAAGATTGAAAAATAGATGCATTTTTTTCCAATATCTAAGGTTAATTTGTCCTAGAAGACTGAAAACTGATGAGAAAATAGGGTCTGTGTATGTTACATAGGATTTATTGAGCATTAATGAATTAAAAAGCCAGTTTTTCCCAATACATTACATGTATAAAAAAATATGGGCACCTGGGTGCTCAGTGGTTTAAGCCTCTGCCTTCAGCTCAGGTCATTATCTCAGAGTCCTGGGATCAAGCCCCATGTCAATAAAATAACTCAGCCTCTCTCTCTGTCTCAGCTTCTCTCTCTGGCTACTTGTGATCTCTCTCTCTCTGTCAAATAAATAAATAAAATCTTTAAAAAAGAAAAAAAGAAGAACATATATTAACATAGCAACAATTGTAGTATAGTGATTCAAAGTGACTGCTGGCAATATCAGCCTTTTTTTTCCCCCTGCAATAATTATGTTACATTAAAATAAACCAACTGGTGCAATGATGTTATTAGGCAGAAAATATATTCATAAAATTCAAAGTAGATATACAAATACAATTACAATTATCCAGAGGCACTGAATGGTAATGCAAATTGCACTTTTTGGGTTTAGACACAAACATTCAACACACAGATGATTATTTGCCACGTTAAGCAAAATTATTTTATTTTTCATTTGGAAATTTACTGATTTATAGCACTAAACCATTTGTTCTAAAATTTTGCATCAGGCTTTTGTTTTTTGTTTTTTTGTTTTTTTGTTTTTTTGGTATTAGGCTTTTAAGTAATGTCTTTCTCCATTTAATTCTTCCATACAGTAGTTAATAGGTATCGTATCAATTTTGTAAAGCATAAAACCAAAGTCTGGGTTTTTTTCTTAAAAGGACTAAGCATCTTTGAACTACTCTATCCTTAATCTCAACAATTAAGAAAGTATCAATTTCAAAAGGGCTCTTTCACTTAGGAATACATGTAATAAACCGAATTAAATCTGTTCAATGTTTTAGAATAGAACTCTGAAGCACTTGTGGTAGATTATTGTTTGCTGGATGAAATTTAAGAACTCCATCTGTTGAGCTTTATGTGCAAATTCTGTAACTCATATTTTGGATGTAATAATGTGAAATAAAAGAGATGTAGCAGCAAATCATACTGCAAGTGAAGACAGATTATATGAAGTGTTTAAAATGTAAGATATTTTTATTTCATACCAATGTACTCAAAATAGGATGTTAGAGTTTCTTCCTGGAAGGTACCATGACTAACTCATCTTGGTAGACCATAAAAGAGTACAGAGCACATTGAAGGACACAAATAGTTTTGATGATGTAAAGAAAAAAATATATTTTAAAGTAATAAAATGATTTCATTTGTTCAACACCAATTACTTTTTCCAGAAAAACTGATAGAATAAAACAGATAATTGATTATAATGGTGGTCTGGCAACTACATCTGTTCATATCTATCTGTGTCAACTTGAAAGGAAATAAAATGATTTTGTTTTTAACCTGAATCATCTAGCTCCTTGTGTTAATAGTTCTTAGACAAGTAAGGTGATTCACTTAACTAGTACGATTCAAACAAATGTACTGAACACTCACACATTGTAGTAATGTAATGGACCATTTTACAACACTATGCTACTTCATAAAAGAGACTTTTAAAATCTTATTAGTACTGGGGTGCCTGGGTGACTCAGTGGGTTAAAGCCTCTGCCTTTGTCTCAGGTCATGATCCCAGGGTTGTGGGATTAAGTCCCACATTAGGCTCTCTGCCTGGCAGGGAGCCTGCTTCCTCCCCTTTCTCTGCCTCCCCCTCTGCCTACTTGTGATCTCTGTCAAATAAATAAATAAAATCTTTTTTAAAAATCTGATTAGTACTATAATGCCCCCTCAAAGAACCTTACAGTTCCTTTTCATCTCCTTCTTAATCCTTGAAACTACTTCCTCAATAACAGTCCTCCTCATTAGTCTGAAGGTCCCATGATAATGAGGATGTGTTTATACAACTCTAGTTTCTCCTCCAATAATTACTATTATTTCCTGATAAATGTACTGCCATGTCATGTAAATATACATCAAAAGTCAGTGATAGCACAGAATATTCAGGAGAGGAAATTCAGGTTGTGATTTGAGTTGAGAAATTGGGAGTCAGCCGAATACAATTATAAAATAGTTTAAATGGTCAAAAAGACTTTTTTTTTTTTTTTTTTTTTTTTGCCTTATACCATAGCTTTACATTTTTTGGTGACTGCTAGACATGTATTACCTAATAGAAACTGAGATCTATTAGGGGAGAATTTATGTTAAGATGGATAGGAGTTGAGCTATAGATAGGAGTTGCTATAGATGTGGGTACCTGAGTATACTTGTCTTTCCTCTTGTCTTTGGGGTTCCCTATCCATGGCTCCTTGGAGTGACTGTGTCATCTGTGACCTATAATCCACTGTTACTGTACTGCCATTTGGTCGGTGAGGTAGTAAGATGAAGGGAAAAAAGTTTCTATAATCCTCCGCATGAATTCCAGACCCTAGCTGTAGTTTTCTCAGTCTATTTGTGTAAACTGCTGGCTGGGTTTTCACCCCACAAGGTGAGACAGAAGGGATGGAGGGGGCCCAAGCTAGGAAGTAAGCTTTTTTTTTTTTTTTAAGATTTTATTTTATTTATTTGTCATAGAGAGAGAAGCGAGAGCAAGCACAGGCAGACAGAGTGGCAGGCAGAGGCAGACAGAGTGGCAGGCAGAGGCAGAGGGAGAAGCAGGCTCCCTGCCAAGCAAGAAACCTGATGCAGGACTCGATCCCAGGACGCTGGGATCATGACCTGAGCCGAAGGCAGCCGCCCAACCAACCAAGCCACCCAGGCATCCCGGAAGTAAGCATTTTTTAATCAGAGGAGTCACTTCCTGTGTTTCACAAGGGCTATCTTCCACTCCCTTCATCAGGATCATAAGGAGATATTTCTTGAACTCTAACTATGCAGCATTCCCAGAAGGAAAGTTTCGTGAGAGGGGAGATGATAAGTCTGTACTATGCCAGACATTTCCCACTCTCACACTTGTCTACTTAGTTTCCAACAACTGAACTTACAGAAGTTTCTGCCCCAGGTAAGCAAATACCAGCTCTGACTCTGGATTCGCATGGCTCTTCAGAGGTGGGAGGGTGACAGTTTGCTCTGCAACGTCTGTTCTCTAAAGGGTCCAAGAAAGGTCACTGACTTTCATTTTTCCAGGCATTCCTTGTTGTAAGGATGGGAGTGGTCATTAAAAGATCTTTACATGCAGAAGCTGAAACCAGAAGGTTCTCCATCAGTGTATTTTAAATTAATTTTTCAGTTTTTCTTTAGGAAAAACATTTTCATAAAGTGTGCACTAGGAAGTACATCCTTAGTTGTGAGGGAGGGATGGAACCCTACTATTCTTTTTTATTTCCATATTCTCTTGTTCACCCAATACAGTTGGAACACAGGAACACCTTGTGGATAGCTATTCTAATTGCTATAAAGGGATTCTGTTATTGTGACTTCTCCCACATCTCAGGAGCAAATATAATAAGACTATCAACAGCAGAAAAGTGATAAAAATATATCTGTATCCATACCCCAATTATCTGTTCTCCTGCTGAGCATAATTACATTTTGCATGTCGAATGACTATTCTCTGACCTAGGGGAGCTGATTTTGTGCTGTGAAGCTTGTCTGGACTACAGTGTGCTTAGGAAAAGAAGGTATGGCAGGAATTTAAAAAGGTGCATTCCCTCCAAGCAATTATAATCAACATGGCTCTTCAGATAACCTGTGCACTTGCATTCACATCAGTACAGGTGGGGAAGGCTGACAGGAAGCGGGGAGAGTTCAGTGCTTCTGAAAGTGATTTAAATTAAGATTCACTAGCACATTATACAATGTTTCCAATTAGTAATTGCTCTTAGGAGTAAAATCCATATATATCTATGTAAGAGGAAAAACTGATGAAAGTAAAAAAGATTTCTTTAAAAATTTAAGATCTTAAATTATACTATAAAGAGATGAGTAAATGTAGGATAAGATTAATCTGTGTTCTATGGCCAACACAAATTGTGAATGCATGCATTTTGAAGTAATAAATGATAAAGATGGTTTTGAAATGGAATCTCAAAAGCGCCTGCAAAAAAGGGGTGCCTGGGTGGTGTAGCTGGTTGGATGTCCAACTCTTGATTTTGGGTAGGGTCATGATCTCGGGGTTGTGAGAAAGAGCCTGCACTGGGCTCTGTCAGCACAGTCTGCTTGAGATTTTCTCTCCCTCTACCTTTACCCCTCCCAATTGTGACTCTCTTTCTCTCTCTCTCAAATAAAATTTTTGAAGACTATTTCCAGGATTTATACTTATATTCTCATACATGTGTACATGTGCATGTGTGTGCGTGTTAACTATATGTGTTATGTTGTGTCACTAAAGTGAGGCACTGATTTTTTTTTCAAATTTTTATTTAAATTCTAATTAACTAACAGTGCAATATTAGTTTCAGGTGAGAACCCAGTGACTCATCACTTACATATAATGCCCAGCGCTCATCACTATTTAAGTATGCGATTAAATCAAAGAATTCCACAGTGACATAAAATCATCACAAACAGGAGTAATATTTGCAATCATTTAAGCCTGCGTATTTGAAGTAGTGTAGCACTGAATTAGCCAGCATATTTGTACTTAGGCTGAAGAAGCCGACTAGCAGAACAGGGGACAAGTGTATTTAAAAGAGTTTTTGCACATAGTGTTTTAAAAACTTAATCAGTTGTATAAATTTAAATTCCAAAATGTTTTATATAATATTTTAATATCCATACTTTCCTGTGAAGTAGAAGACCTATAAAAATGGAATGCAAATAATGGACTGTACCTGGTTTGTAGATGGCTCCTTTAAAATGGAAAACATGCTCTCCAGGACATCACCATAAAGGTCAAACATATTTCACATATTCACTGCACTTTCCACTTGTCTGTAAATAACCAAATTTGTGTCTTCTGCTATGGAGTGTACCCAGACAATGAAACTTCAGTAAATTTAAGCATATTAAAAGTTGCCATATTTTCCCATTACAGGCATTTAATTTATATCACCGGGGTTCAGATAGTTGAGCACAGGAAATGGTATGCAAAAGATGGGTGAAGTGTTCCTTTTACTGCCTTACCCATATACTGTTACATTATACTGTTTATACTGTTATACAGTATAAATATATATATTATATACATTATATATACATCTTATATATATAATGTATACATCATACTGTTTATACTATACCCGTATACTGTTAACATTATACTGTTATACTATTATACCCGTATACGTTACTGCTCTTCCAGTGCATCACATAACTGTATACAAGCTATTACAGCCACACTGCTTTTCTCTATTCCAATACAACAGGACACTCCTGACACACACCATAGCACATCAAAGTTACCTTCTATTTCCAACCAAATGGACGATTTGCTTCTCCTCTAACTATACTGTTCTCATCAACTGGGCTGCTTAAAATCATCTCTTCCATAGTTAGGGAAATACTACCTATTACTCAAGAGCCAGTCTAATGCTACGTTTTTCCTGAAGCTTTTACTGAAACACCTAAGCTCTGATGTTAACTGAATCTACTCACAAATTTCCTTTTATTTGTTGACACATTATATTTGACTTGCATTTAGTAATGTGAACTTTTAAAATTCCCAGAGTTTCGAGCTTCCAGAGAGAGATAATTTTAAGGCTGTTTTTAGAGTTTTAAAACCATATCAAAATTGAAAGGAAGGGGGCGCCTGGGTGGCTCAGTGGGTCAAGCTGCTGTCTTCGGCTCAGGTCATGATCTCAGGGTCCTGGGATCAAGGACCACATCGGGCTCCCTGCTCATCGGGGAGCTTGCTTCCCTCCCTCCCTCTCTGCCTGCCTCTCTGCCTACTTGTGATCTCTCTCTGTCAAATCAATAAATAAAATCTTTAAAAAAAAAATTGAAAGGAAGGTATAGAGATTTCTGGTACACATGCTGCTCCCACACATGCTAGCCTCACACGTTATCATTGCTCTCTCTCATCAGAATGGTGCTTTTGCTACAACTGATGAAGCCACACTGATGCCTTTATAATCACCCAAAGTCCACAGTTTATATCAAAATTTATTCTTGGTACTATACGTTCTATGCCTTTAGGGAAATGCATAACAACATGTATGGAACATTATACCATTACATATAGTATTTTTACTGCTTTAAAAATCCCTTGTGCTTTACCTATTCATCTATGCCCTCAATCTCCAGCTCCTTAGAATGACTTAATTTTTATTGTCTCCATAGTTTTGGCTTTTCTAGAATGTCATATATTTGGAATCAGGCAGTACATAACTTTTCAGATTGGCTTCTTCTACTTAGGAATATCATTTAAGGTCCCTCCCTGTCTTTCCATGGTTTAATAGTTGATTTCTTCTTGAAAATCCATTTCTTTATATTGGATCTTGAAGTCAGGTAGTGCTAGTCCTTCAATGTTGTCCCTCCTCAAAACTGTGTTGTCTATTCTGGGTCTTTTATCTCTTCCCTTAAGCTTTAGGAGCCCTTTGTCAACATTTACAAAATAATTTGTGGATATTTTTAATTAATGTATAGATCAAGCTGGGAAGAACTGACATCTTGACAATATCGAGTCCTCCTATATATGAACATGAAATATTGTTCCTTTTTTAGTTCTTTGATTTCATTCACGAGGTTTTTGTGGTTATGTCATACAGATCTTACACAAATTTTGCTAGAGCTGTACCTAAGTACTGCTAAGACAGTAGATCTCACAGGTGTTTTACCACAGTAATGATAATGACAAAACTAGAAACTGATGTCTGCGAAATAAGAAAAGGCCACAGAGTTAGCTTGTAGTTTTTTCTTCTTTATTTGCAATCAATTGGAAGACAACTTCTGGAGAACAACATGACTCTAATTTCTTTATAAGAAAGGACAGACTTTTATGTATAGATACAGGACCAAAGAATAACTTTGATTTTCACCTCTAGCCAAGTAATTTACTAATAGCTAACAGTTATTGAATGTTTGCTATCTGACAGGCCCTCAGTGCTTAACACACTCTTCCAAAGTGGTTGCATCATTTTCCATTCTCATCAGCAGCATAGGACAGTTCCAGTTTTTCCACATCGTTGTTAACACTTGTTACCTGACTTTTCAATTCAATTTCAATCTCACTTCTAGCCATCCCGGGGTGTCAAGTGATACCTCCTTGTATTTTTACATGCATTTTCCTGATTGCTAATAATGTTGAAGCTTTGCGCAGTGGCAGTATCGTAGCCAATGAGGTTTATCCGAGGCGCGATTATTGCTAATTGCTAATAATGTTGGGCATCTTTTCATGCTCTTATTCGCCATCTGTTTATCTTCTTTGGAGAAATATGTTCAGATCCTTTTTTTTTTTAATGGATTCTATTTGTTGTTGAGTTGTAAGAGTTATTTATATATTCTAGATACATGTCCCTTTGTTGGATGTAAGACTTGAAGACATTTTTTCCCATTCTGTAGGTTGTCCTTATACTTTCTTTACTGTATCCTTTGAAGTACAAAAGTTTTAATTTTGATGAAGTCCATTTTATCTATTTTTCCATTGTTGTGCATTCTGTTGGTGTCATAGCTAAGAATCTTTTGCCAAATTCAAGGTCATGAACATGTATTCATGTCTCCTTCTAAGCGTTTGTAATTTGAACTCTTACATTCAGGTCTCTGATCCATTTTGAGTCAAATTTTGCAGAAGATATTAAGTGAGGATCCACCTTTATTCTTTGTGACTTTCCAGTTGTCCCAGCACCATTTATTGAGAAGTACTGGCTCCCTTGTAGAAAATCATTTGATAATGTATATGTGGGCTTATTTTTGGACCCCCTATTCTATTCTATTGATCTACATGTTTATCCTTGTGCCAACACCACACTTCAGTATTACCAAAAAAATATATTATCTTAATAATGACATTATAGTACCCTGTATTCATGGGACTGTAGTCTGGTATCCACTCTGAACATAACTTGTTTATATACACTTTTTTACTTAATTCCTACATTAATCTATACAGATAATATCATATATGCAAGGACCACCTGGCCTATGCCAATGCATTGCCCAGTGCCTCAAGGCTTTTCACATAATATATAATCTCTAAATAATTAGAGTTGACAATGGGTTTTATTCCTAATAAATATAAGGAAAGGGGATATTACTAAGCTGCAGAAAACCATAATACTGGAATTATGGTTGTTTGCATTCCCTGTCTCTATGAAATTCCACTCATAATTTATTATATAAATATTTCAAAAGTCTCACCAAGAAAATAATAGGCAACAACAACAGCAAAACATTTATCTCAACTGATAAACATGTTAAATTCAATCAACTTAAATTTTTATTGCTGACTCCTCATTTCAAGTTATAGATCTTAGTCTTCATGTGAGTTTCAAGATTTTAGAAGCTCACATAAACTGATTTAATAATGGCTGTGTAAGTGATAATTTTTATTTCTTGCTGTTTTCTACACTATACTAAATTATGTAACAAATGTTTACAATGCCCTAGAGTTATAATACCAATTTGTTGTACTGAAACGTTTTTTTGTTTAATTGACAAAGCTTCTCAATGCATAGTGATAATTAAGAATTTACATTTGGAATGCAACATTTTAAGAGGACATAAAAATGCAACTAAAAAATAATCATTAATACATAGAGCTATTTATATGATGTATTTATAGCTATATCTTAAATCATGTTTATTATAATTCACATACTTTATTACATACATGTGCCACTATAAACACCCACTTTCCCACACAAAATACATACTTACAGTCTTACATTTAACAAATGTCCATAATCATACCCAGGTGAATCAAAAATATATTTTGAGGTTTAAGGAAGAATGGCTTAAACAAAACTAGGAACATCACCAGTAAAATAGTAACAATGCTTCTTGAATCAATCTTCATGTATTAAAATTATAAAATACAATTTAAAAATGATCTTTTGAGCGCACCTCGGTGGCACAGTCAGTTGAGCATCCAACTCTTCATTTCAGCCCAGACGGTGATCTCAGGGTCATGAGGTTGAGCCCTGTGTGGGGCTCCCTGCTCAGAGTGGAGTCTGCTTCAGATTCTCTGCCTATGCCCCTCTCCCAACTTGCAAACTCTCTCAAATGAATAAAATATTTTAAAAATAATAATAAAAAATTAAAATGCCCTTTTAATTATGGTTAACTGTTTATTGTTTTGTTTGGGGTTTTTGTTGTTGTTGTTGTTGTTGTTTAGAATTCCTCAGGCAGAAATATTGTTCTTTAAGTTCTTTTGTTGGAAAGATATCTAGTATCTTAGATATTAGATGAAAGTCACAACAAATACAAACTAATAATTGGGCTTTTTATACATTCCAGGATGTCAGAGTAGAGAAATATTTTCCTTAAATTGAGGGATCACATATGGAAATTATCCCTTCATGGTAGTCAGGTGGTGGTAATTTTAAACGGATAACTCTTCTATTTATTTACTTTATTTCCCATTCAATAAATTTCCAAAGGCATTTCAAGATTTTAATGGTCATCTATCCAGTTAGTACTGAGCTTGAAATCAAAGTAAGAAGAAAACTATGAAGAAACAGTACATATCCAGCATAAGTTGAGATAATAACTATTCAATATAAGGAGGATTATTTTTCCTTGTTACAAATGCCTCTTGTTTCAAATGGAATTCACATCCATATGACCTTCCCCTACCTTATGCCTTATTGCTTGATGGTCACAAATATATTGAGATATTCAAATTTATTTTAAATCAATTTATCATAACTTAGAAGGATTTTCAAAACATTTCATGAATTCAGAATTTTTCACTTGAAACAAAATGAGGTCACTTTCTTGTCATTATTTTGTATTTAATTACCACATAAATAACTTTTAATGTGAAATATGCTTAATATCCAATTGTAAAAATACATTTGCTGAGTTAAATCAATCATGTGGGAAAATAAAAAGTATATAAAAATTACAGATTACACTTAGGTGTTGTGGGATCTAATTACAACATATTTACGATTTCTTTTGCTTTTTTAAGTCTATCCTTTTAAAATTGAAGTTTAAGAAGACCAATACTCTTCAGACCTCTTATAAAATATGACCTACTAATTTCTCTTTGGGTGGGCAAATACCTTATAATGTTAGGAATTTGTATGTCTGGCCCCATGTCAATCAGCAAAATGCTGAACTTGATTTAATGTTACTATTTTACTCTAGTTCAGCTATGGTGGGAGGTAATGGGAGTCTGTATTAGTTCAGAATACTGTGATGTATTCCTCTTTCATTCCCTGGCCTTCTAGAGCTTCTGCTCTTCTTCCCTCTGGTCTGGGGCTGCTCTGCAGGTGCAGGTGGATGGAGAGGAAAGAGTCAAGGGAGTCAAAGAGTTCTTACTTGCCTGGTATTGTCAAGACCTATGTCTGCCTTCAGGATCTGGTTGTGTTTAAAGCTGATTTCTTCCTTTGTTTAGACTTTAGTAGCTTTGCTGACCTTTCCCTACACATACACATCATTAGAGAGTCCTCACTGATAGTTACCTTAAAATGATTAAGTAGAGCTTCGGCTGTGCTGATGCTGGCGTCAGCCTATTAGAGGCAGTTATTAGATTTTCAGGAATTTTTTGAGTAGTTGGCTATGCACAGCCAATAATAAAAATCTTACATGTTATATTTACATGTTTTAATTATTTTTAGAAACAAAGATATGCATGCAAAATATAGATAATTTACTATTTTATATGCTTTAGAGGTTGTTCACAGTTATTGCTCCTGTTTGATGGAAAATTTCCATAGTGGTGTGCTACAGCCATCTCCTCACAAGGCAGCATTCAGGGATGTCAACGTGGTAGCTTTTAATCTAACAAGATAGCAGTGTTTACACCACAGACATCAGAAAACACTATAAATCAGAGCTTTATGTTTTAAATTGTCTAAATTTAATATAGTAATGGATGAAATATTAATACAGATAAGACTGAAAAGTATGCCATGGCTAGAACTATTACTTGGTAAATAACTCAAAAATTAAATTAAAAAATTCAGTATATAAAGTGTTGTGAGATGTAGCAAGCAAGCCATCTATGTGATTGTGGAACAAGTTCTGACATACATTTTTCATTGTGTCTCTTTCATCTTATTAATATGAATGAAAATATCAACCAACACTTTACATTGGAACTATGCTATTTCATCAGTTCTAACCATAGTTTGGCTACTGATACAGGAATAAGGCAAGATCAATAAAAGCATTTTATGAGAATCGATGGCTACATGGAATTTATCATAAACAATATTGTTTATTTGTAGCAATATTTGTAAAACTGGTGCTGCATATCCTATAGATCAGTTCAATTCAGAATAGATTTATGTGGATATGTACATACTGAATTATTTCTTTCCCAGAGAACTGGTGGTTAAATATTACCAGCACATCACCGGATATCTTTCTATGCATATTCTGGCTGATGATTTATTTGTTCCAAATCCCCTAGAATCCAGTTTCTCATGACTAAGCCCTAAGGTCTTAAGAACATAAAAAGAACATAAGAAATGTAGGGTGTCTGTGAATGTGATCAATTATCTGATTCACTGGATATGTACATGGGTCTTCTGCACCCCAAAAAAATCTGAAAATGCAGGTGGATGCTAATATTCTAGCAACATTACCCTTACTGTTGTCATTAGATAAATGAAGCTGCATGTCTCTTTAAGCTTTACACTTTTTAAAGTAGAAATCAGAAACTATGCCCAATAGAAAATGAATCGCATATTAAATATACCATGCAATCCCCTCTCTTTATAATGAGACCAACATAAAACATATTACATATAGTCCAAATAATTCAACCTGACAGTAATAAGGTATATAGCATTTTCTCTTCCCAGAAACCTCCTAGTGTCGATACTAGTGATATATTATTTTATCACTAAGGAAAAAATTAAACTACACAAACCAGGTATTGTAAATAAAAACAAGAACAGCATAAGCATTAAGTTTCTATAGAGAATCTAGAGTATTAGAAAGTCATTTGTAGATTGTCAAACTTCATGATTTTTTAATATAAGTTCAATCACCTGGACATTTACTGTGTTCCAAATACTACACTAAGTGTATCAGTTCTATAAAGCAAGAATTATTATTTTCATATGTAGATTAAGAATAAATATAAACAGATATACAAACACGAGAGTGCACACATTCACGTGGACAGACAATGTTTAAAGATCGCATAATAGGTAAGAATGCAACCAAATTGGAGCCCAGTTCTGTCAAATTTTCAATATACCTGAATGAGGATTGGAGTTTAAAAATGTGAATACAGGTAAACATTTAAGAATGAAACAGCATTTTAAATCTCAAGTAGAGAATTTCATGAGAGTAACCCCAAATTTCATCTCCACTGAATTTCCAACCCAGAGAAGATATGTAGAAACACACACACACACACAAATTGAATACAGATTTTGAAGAGCTAAAAATAATCTTAATGTTTTTTCGACTCATTTCTCTCATTTTATAGATTCATAAGTGAAGCACAAAAAGCAGAGTTTGGCCTTAGCGCTAAATACCAGAACCAGAAATGCTGGCTTCTTAAAGATTTTATTTACTTATTTTAGAGAAAGAGAGAGAGTGCAAGCAGGGGAGGGTCAGAGGGAAAAGGAGAGAAAGAATCTTTTTTTTTTTTTTTTATAGATTTTATCCATCCATTTGACACACAGAGAAAGAGAGAGATCACAAGTAGGCAGAGAGAGAGGGGGAAGCAGGGTCCCCGCTGAGCAGAGAGCCTGATGCAGGACTCGATCCCAGGACCCCGAGATCACAACCCGAGCTGAAAGCAGAGGCTCAACCCACTGAGCCATCCAGGAACCCAAGAGAAAGAATCTTAAGCCAAATTCCCACATGGCTCAGAGCCCTATTGGGGGATAGATCCTATCACCCAAGTCATGACCTGAGCTGAAATCAAATCAGATGCTTACCCAACTGAGCCACCCAGGTGCCCCTCTTCGAATAATTTTTAAAGCTTAACTTAGAGCATGGCATTAACATCATGATTTTTATACCAAGTCAATATACTTTTAAGTTACATATGAGGGGAATAAGAATCATGATAGAATGACTTTAACTTCTTGTTGAAGCATGTTTGTATTTATCTCGTTTTTAATATATTATCTGGCATTATTCAGAAGTTTAAATAATTGAATTCAAAATCTAATCTCAAAAATGTATTTTTCATAATCTGTATAAAACTACTGCAAGTATAAATTATTATTTTTTAAAAGATTTTATTTATTTATTTGAGAGCGAAAGAGAGCAAGAGAGAGAACACAAGCAGGGGGAGTGGGAGAGGGAGAAGCAGGCTTCCCGCTGAGCAGGGAGCCTGATGCAGAACCCTGGGATCATAACCTGAGCCAAAGGCCGACACTTAACCCACTAAGCCACCCAGGCACCTCTAAATTATGATGTTTTGTTTAAAATTCTTCTCTGCAAAGGGTGTTGGGAGGACAAATTTACAGATTATAGTAATTCCTTTGTATCCCAGCCCAAGCTAATGATTAGAATTGGATAGTAAAAAAGTTGAATTACACGATTGAGTTAGAAATAGCCACTTAGGCTTTTTAGCCTGTCTCCCTGAAAGCAACAGAACCAATTTAATCAAACAGTGTGAAGAGAGTGACAGATGAAAAGCACATCAATCCTAGTAGGTCTGGCATGACTTGAAAGACAAAATCTATCACAAAGAATTAAAAGCACAATGTAAAATGGAAACAGACAGAAAGACTTGATTTACATGCCTGCTCTATTGGAGCATGGATAAAGATTGCAGAAGCCACTGGAACCACGATTTAGCTGTAGAGAATGAATGTCAGGCCAGCACAACTCACAAATGACAAAGCAGTAGAAACCCTATGTCTAACTCTCAGCCATTAGCTGAATCACTTAGACTTCAGAACAACTTGCAAAATATTTAACACACAGGGAAGTTTAGATATGGCATTTTAAAGTCATTAAGATTTTTGGATTTTTGGAGAACTTCTAAAATTCCATTAGGAAATTGATAAATGTATCACTGTAGTGCACAAATTGGAGAAAAGGCTAAATATTTATGTGTCCAATTTATAACTTCTTAGCTATACTCTGAATCTTTATAATATTGGTAAAGGACCCCTCATTACTAGACATGGCATTTATTTTTAGATAATCATCATACATAAAAAGTCCAGAAAATAATGTAAATGAATTCTTTACTTTACTGATAAAATCTTTGTTTTAAACTTCAAGGTATACTTAATATGCAAAAAGTTGCAAACATTTAATGTATATATTTTGATCAGTTCAGACATTAAATACACACATCATACCATCACCACAAACAAGGTAACAAAGATATCCATCACCGTCAAAATATTTATGTTCCCTCCAGGTGTGTGGGTGTGTGTATGCGTGTGCATGGGTGTGTGTACGGCATGCATTAAGAATGCTCCAAATGAGATTTACATTCTTAGCAAATGTCTAGGTATACAATATTGTATTTTTCATGTACAGATTCTATGTTGTATAGGAGATCTCCAGACTTACTCATCTTTAGAACTGCAACTTTATACCCCTTGAGAAATAACATCCTATAATTCCTTCCTCTCAGCTCCTGGCAACCACCATTCTGTTCTCTGGTTCTAGAAAAGTGTTTGATTCTTTTATGTACTCCAAAGAAGTAAAATCATGTAGTATATGTCCTCCTGTGACTTATTTCACTTCTATGACTTATTTCACTTAGTATAATGTCTTCCAGGTCCATCCATGATGGCCCAAATGATGGGATTTTTCTTGGCAAAGGCTAAGTAATGTTTCACTGTATGTACATACCATGTTTTCTTTATTCATACACCTGTGGGTAGGCATTAGGGTTGTGTTCTTTTCTTGGATACTTTAAATAATGCTGCAATAAACATGGGAGTGCAGATATCCCTTCAAAATTAAGATTTAAATTCTTTGGGATATACACCCAGCAGTGGGATTGCTAGAATATGCGGTAGTTCAGTGTTTTATTTTTTGGAAGCCTGATATTATTCTCCATCTCGGCTGCATCATTTTACATTCCTACTAACAGTGTACAAGGGTTTAAATTTCATCATATCCTCAGCAGGATTTGTTATAAAATTTTTAATTGCTATTTTAATTGGTGTTAGGTGGTAGCTCACTTTCATTTTCATTCATATTTACCTGATGATTAGCACTTTTTCTTATATCTGCCTTGATTAAATGTTTATTCAAATCTTTTGCATTTTTTTTCAAGATTTTATTTATTCACTTGACAGAGATCACAAGTAGGCACAGAGGCAGGCAGAGAGAGAGAAAGGGGGAAGCAGGCTCCTCACTGCGCAGAGAGCCCAATGTGGGGCTCAATCCCAGGACCCCAAGATCACGACCCGAGCTGAAGGCAGAGGCTTAACCCACCAAGCCTCCCAGGCGACCCATGTCATTTGCATTTTTTTAAAGATTTTTTTTTTTAATTTGAGAGAAAAAGAGCAATGGGGAGAGAGCCCACATGGGGAGAAGGGCAAAGCAAAAGGAAGAAGCATACTCCCCACTGAACAGGGAACCTGACATGGAGGCTTAATCCCAGGACCCTGGGATCATGATCTGTGCCGTAGGCAGATGCTTAACAGACCAAGCCACCCAGACACCCCGGTCTTCTGCATTTTTAAAATCAAATTGTTTTGTTTTGTTGTTTTGTTATCCTTCTCAAACTCTTCCAAAAAACTGAAAGGTGTTCCCTTTTCATTTTACAAGGTCAGCCGGCATTACCTTGATATCAAAGCCAGATAAGGACACCACAAGAAATCACAAGCTGATATCCTTGATGAACAAAGATGAAAAAATTCTCAACAGAATTGTGGACCACCACACTCAAAAGCACATTAAAAGGAACATACACCATGACATAGTGAGACTTATCCCTAGGATGCAAGAACAGTTTAACTTATGCATAATAAAGATGCTCAAGAAATTAGGTACAGAAGGGATGTCAACATAATAAAGGCCATATATAATAAGCCCACAACCCATACTCAGCAGTGAAAGCTGAAAGCTTTAACCTTTAGTATCAGAAATATGGCAAGGATGCCCATTACTGTCCCTTCTGATCAACAAAGTAATAGAAATCCTAGCTATAGCAATTAGGCAGGAAAAAAAAAAAAGGCATCCAAATCAGAGAGAAAGAAGTGAAACAGTGTCTATTTGCAAATGACGTGATCTTATATACTGAAGACCCTAAAGACTCTAAAAGAAAAAAAAAAAAAAAACTTTTATAACTAATAAATTCAGTACAGTTGCAGGATATAAAAAATCCATAAACAGAACTCAGTTATATTTCTATGCCTGAACAATGTACTATCTGAAAAAAGAAATTTTTTAAAAAATCCTACTTACAATAGCATCAGTAACATTAAAATACTAAGTAATAAACCTAACAACAGAGGTTAATGTTTGTATACTGAAAACATTGATAAAAGAAATTAAAGACAAACAAATGGAAAGACATTTCATGTTCAAAGATTGGAAGGCTTAGTATTTTTAAAATGTCCATACTATCTCAAGTGATCTACAGATTCCAGGCTACTCCCAACAAAATTCCAATAATTATTTCTCTATCAACCACATTCCCATTTGTGGAGAGTCTCTATTCTTATTCTCTTCTTTCCAACTATCTCCCAATCTCATTGTCTTTCTCCTATTCTTCGAGACTTTACATCCCCACTTTTTCTTTCTAAATTCATAGACTTCGAGTTAATGATTTTTAATATGGAAGCAGATTCTGGTTCTTCATGTCCTGTCCTCAAAGAATAGAAATAAATAAAGAGAAAATATCCCAACTCAGTTTCAGACTACAACATCTGAAATAAAAACCTACTGTCCTCTTAATAGTACTGGAGCTGATGAAGCTATAATTAATTTTCCTATCACTTAAAACACCTATCTGTTTTTTCAATAATTCTTAAGCTTTTTTTTCAAGTACTCTAATTTAGTTGGGCAAATAAATTGCTACGCAGATTCTTTACTCCAGAATGTTAATAGGATGGGTAGGATATGGTACTCACTGTTTTGCCAAAAATGTGGTATTATTTAAGTGTGGGATATCTTGTCATGTATGTGGCTTTTTGTACTTCCTGAATAATTACCAAGTTAAATATTTGAACATATACACACAGATATTTTATACTGGGCAAGAAGAGAGTTATCTTTTTAAAAATATACATGATGAATCTAATTATTGACTTTGTTTGCCACTCTACTGTTAAATAAGTGAATAAAGTATGTTAAAGAATAGGCATTTGGAAATTAATTTTGATATTATACAAATTATAAAGCATAACAAACTAACAACAGTTTCTAGGTTTTCAAAGAACTTTTGGCATCGCTAGTTATTTCCTAGGAAATAAATTATGCAGCTGATTTTCCTTAAAGACAGAATGAAGAGTCAGAATGCAATACTTCACTACTGAAGAAGGATCAAGCTGAGAGTAGGTTTAGTTTAGAAACAAAACCTTACTTTTAAAAAGCAACACATAACACTGTAAAATGTAGACTAAAATCATTTGACTTCAAGTGATGAGAATTTCAGATAAATCGTTAGAAGATAATACTTTGAAATGAATGTGAGGGGGAGAAACTCTCTCAAGGTTTAAGATATTCAGGTATGACTAAAGAATGAAAAACCTTAAAGAAATATCTTTAGCATAGTTTTCTCACTTTGTAATTTTGAATCTTTGGAACATTCATATTTGAAATTTTACTTCAATGAAAAAGCATATTCCTCAGCCTTAAAAGTTCAAAGATTTTAGAGAAATGTGATAGTTTATATTCTTTTTAGTCTCTTCAAATCTTAGGTAAGCAGAATTTATGATAAAGGGTTTCAAATAACAGAAAAGGTAAAATAGTTTATATCTACGGAAAGCATGACCAATATATCCTCCACATTTATGTATTCAAAACTAATATATCAGTTTCTAAGAAAAAAAGCTTACTTTTAAAAAATGTTCTTGATAATTGAAGTAGTTTTCAAAATGACTAGTCAACATTAAATCTGAAAATAATCAACTGGCTCAGTTTTTTTTCTGTCTCTTAAATGGTATCATAGCTCTACACTGTAAGTCACTGAGGATGTCTAATAGAAATTAGATTTTATGACTATTTGCCATATTCTCACATTCAAATGTCATTTAAAATGATCAAAACCCACCTCCATCTCCCCACAGAATGCTTTTAAGAAATAAACTTGTGGGGAAGGATTACACATAGAAAGACACCATCTGAATTGATAAGACACATAGGTGCTTTAGAAGTAAATGTTTTCAAGATATCAGAGATCTCTGATGAAATATTGTTAGTATCAAATTGAAACTTTTGGATTATTATAAATGTAATTGTGAAATAGTCTTTCATACACATATAAACATATCTTCTAAGCAAAACTCAAGATCACACTATTGAAAAAGTACTATCTTTGTAAGAAAATTTATCTGTAAAACTGGAATTAAGCTTCTATGGCTGGATATAAACAACTTCATTAAACACTTAAAAGCTGCCCAACTTCATTAAACACTTAAAAGTATACACACACATTCTTGTAGTTACTATTTGCAGAAATTATACATAAGTTTCCCAGAATCACAGTCCTAAAATGAATCTCAAATATCTAAAAAGAGTACAGATTATGAATTTTTTTAAACCATAAAGATAGATGACATAACAGCAAAGTCTCCAAGGCATCAAACTAGAATTAAATTTAGAATTTAATTTAATTATTGTGTCCTATCCTTGCTTTGATGTTTGGTAAAATAATAACTACAACACTTGTCCATAAAGCATTTTTGGTTGCCCTTGGTTCCTACTCAGTCCTTACTCTCTATTTCCAAAATCGTTATTAAATCTACACCCTACATTCCAATTTATTTCCATGTACATATATTACTCCACAGATTATTTGCTGGATAGTAAAACTGATTAGGATTATTTTAGCCTAGAATATATAGCATTTAAAGGATGTGTTTTTATTTAGAATTTATATTATAGTTTTCCCTGAGTAGACAGTAGAGGATTTCAGCCTTCAGAGAGGAAACAGGTAAAGAAGAGAACCACTTAGCTCTGTTGAACTACAAAGAGACTAAGAATTTGGAAGCATCATATACAAAGCAAGATGTAAGTAAAATTGTTGTAAAAGCTAACTATAGGAACAAGTGATAACCTTTACCTATCTCCAAACAGAAAATGCTAGAAAGCAGAACAGCTGCTAAGAGATCAGAGATTTACTTCCTGGAGACTTCCCCCCGCTCCCCCAGAAGATTCAATGGAATCTGGAAACAACAGTAAAAGGCAGGATAAAAAGTAAAGTCAAAAAGAAGAGAATGAAGTGAAAGTATGCTTTGATCTTATTTTCCAATCCAATGTGCAGAATGAGAACGGGACTTAACCACCTAGAAAGAATTACTGGGGCCTTGAAGTTTCACCCATAGAAAAATTCAAAGGTCTGGGGGGAGGGGGTACAAAACATCATTGCCAAAGGCTGCTTTCACATTCAGATCCACTTGCTTCATGATAGAGAAGTGCGGCCAGAGAACAAACTTGATGGTTGCCAGAGGGGAGAAGAGGGTAGGGGAAGAGTCAAAACGGCTAAAGGAGAGTGGGAGATCCAGGCCTCCAGTTACGGAATGAACAAGTCCCAGGAATAAAAGGTACTGTATAGGGAATATAGTCTATGGTATTATATGGTGACAGCTGGTAGCTATACTTGTGATGAATATAGCATAGCATATAGATTTGTCAAGTCACTATGCTGTATGCTTGAAACTAATACAATATACTTCAATTAAAAAAAAAAAAAGTGGGGAGACTTGTACCAAGGAAATCTTAGTGGTGCAAGACATTTCTTAGGAAACTAAATCTGACATGCAGATTGACAGGTAGCAACTGGGGAGTGCTCCCAGGATCAGTACATGAAGAATAAGAAGGAAGCAGAATTGACATGGGGGAAAGCTAAAAAGCAGCTCAGTTACAACAAAGGCCTGAGCTAACGCTCCAGTGATTCTGGCTCTCAGCTCTTCATACACAATTATTAACCAGTGTTTAGACGGGGGCTGTCACACAAAGAGGGAGGTGACTTTTCTTGAGGTATGATTTTCTTTAGCTGAGATGAGGGGGAGAGGGATTCAGCCAAGACTTCTGGCTGCTAACAGCCCCATTATCTGGTAAACTAAAGCATGAGCTCCGCAGGGTGACTCTGGACAGCATGTGACATAGTCCACTACAGTCTACCCTTTATTTCAGACAACTTTTGAAATCCCAGTGGCACTAACAAAAACATTTATTATGACTATATCAAGGCCTAATTCTCCCTCAGCTGAATCCTATTTCCTTAGGTTTCTCACAGTCACTAATGCCTAGATCACATGCCATTCAAGTTCATGCATGTAAATGCCCAATATGGAGTCGATATCTGTGGAAAAACTCAACCTGTGATTTGCACTGACAAAAATGCTTAGTGACCCACTTAGCAAATTTATACTTTCAAAAATCTGCAGTTCTGGGCTCTATAGGTTTAAAGATTCTGGTTCCTAGAGGAGAAATTTTTCTGTTAGGTACCCTAGCAAGAGTCCCATCAATCTTCAAATTAAGATTACTGCCTGCCCATTAATTTCAATTTTCTTGTACCTAGATACTAAAAGTTAGAAAACAAGTAATCTACCTTTGAGGGAGGATGAATTCTGATCATTGGGATAAGGTAGGCTTGCTGTTACACAATGGGGTGAGGAAAAATGTAGAACACCCTGGAGACCCACCTAGTTTGTCTTTAATTCTGCCTTCTAACACTGACAATAAACTGACCAGTACAGCATCAGGGCTTGAGTTGACATGGTGTATGGGGCTTTTAGGGATAAGGATTGGGGTCACCCACCAAGTAAGCCACCTATTCCTGCAGAGGTTCTAGCTGAGGAGCCTAGAATGGATGATAAAGAACTTCATGAGTTATCAGCTGTGACTTTGAGACCAGATGGGGAAAAGGGATTATCATTTGTTCCAATAATCACTATCTTATATATTTCCCAGGAAAAAAAAAAAAAAGATTTGAAGGAAAGTTTTAAAGAGGTCTAGTTAATAGACTGTGATATGATACATACTACCAACCATTATAGAAGGTCAAGATTAATAAAAGGAAAACAAAAGACCTTTGGAGTTAAAAAATAAATAAAACAGATATTACTTAAGGAAAAGTTATAAAAAGCTTTCATGAATATAAATCAAAGCAACAAAAATGGCATAAAGTAAATTAAAAATAAAAACCTAGAGTATTTTTTGAAGAGGAAGATCTAAATATCAGATGCTTAGAAAAATATAAAAATATGAAAGAAAATAAAGGCAAGACAAGTTCCTAAAATTAAAGACCTCGAGTCTCTAGACTGAAAGTGTTTACATAGTGTCAACTACAATAAATACAAAAAGACCCATGAAATATATTTTCATCAAATTCCAGAACATTGTAGATAAAGGTACAAAACTGTATAGGTAGAAAAAAATTAAACATGTAGAAATTATAGTTTACTTGGTCACATACAAATGAGTGAAGTTAAAAATAGCATTTCTCAAAAACATCAAAAAAAGTATTCCTCTGATTTTTAAATTCTGTGAGAAAACACAAATAATTTTGAGGACAGAAAAATTACATTTTCAGTTCTGTAATAATTTAGAAAATACCTCACTCATTCACAGTTTCTCAGGAAATTTATTCCTGATATGCTCAAAAGATATGCTCAGAAGATGTGCTCGAAAACATAAGGATTTAGATCTTAATATAAAATGTGACGGGGGTGCCTGGGTGGCTCAGTGGGTTAAGCCGCTGCCTTCAGCTCAGGTCATGATCTCAAAGTCCTGGGATCGAGTCCAGCATCGGGCTCTCTGCTCAGCAGGGAGCCTGCTTCCCTCTCTCTCTCTGCCTGCCTCTCTGTCTACTTGTGATCTCTCTGTCAAATAAATAAATAAAATCTTTAAAAAATAAATAAATAAAAAATAAAATGTGATGGGACCTAGGAAATATTTCTAACTCCAGGTGGGGAGAGAATCTCATGATGACACTTCTAAGATTTGAAAAGTAGCAAATTATCAAACATTGCCAATTCCCCCTCCAAATTCTACTCCACCTGTCAGTAAACCAAGAAGTAACAGATCCAACATGCAAATATAAATACTCCAAAGAGAAAACCTAGACCAGAAGATTGTTAGCCAACCTACATAAGAAGGAATATGGTTTTAAGGGAGGTCAATTATGGGTGGAGAAGAAACTGTTAGGTGTGCCCTTTTCCTGGACAATGACCCTCTAAGTCATTATTTCAAAACAGGAAAAAAAAAAAGGTAGGAAACTAGGCTAAATTACATTAAGACAGTTTAAATATCTTACAAGGAAAGTCTGACCATTTAAGGAATTAGCTCATTTCTTCTTTCCCCTATATTCTTTATCAAGAAGGCTGGATTACTAAAATTGAAATAATTAATTCCTGAGCAGCATGTTATGAATCAAATATGCCTCATCAACTTTAAACCCTTAATATTGAGTTTTCAGTTTTCAGGGGGCACTCTTCAACACCATCTAAACACATTAGATATCATGCATGGTGGAGTCCAGGTATCTCTTCCGAATAGAACTCACTATCCCACATGGTTAATAGCTCCAGGGGACTACTGCACCCATGTGGAAATACAATGACACATGAGAAATTCAACCATAACTAAAAGCCGTAATAGAGGTCTGGTTTTCAGTATGGCATGTGAAGAGCTTGGAAGCTGTTGCTTCCAACCTTAGGACAAAGAAAAGGTTAACAGAAAACTAAAAATCAACAACTCTTCTTAGATCTGTCAGATAACTGAAGTCCCAGGTCAAACCACCACACTAAAAACTGGGAACACAGGCAAATATAGACAATCACAGGTACCTGGGAAACAAAGCTGCTGCCCCAGGAGCCAAGAACTGAGAGGCGTAATTAATGAGTGATTGACTAATTGAGGAAGATAGAGATTAACAGATAAAAGACTCCTGGGGGCCCAGTCCTGGGGACTTGAGTCTTGTGAGTTTTCTCTCCAACAGCCCCATAAGGTTCTCAGGGTAAATAATTGGGAAAAACCCCTCTTGTTTCTGACAGGGAAAGGGAAAACTAAGAATTTTTAAAATATGCCTGTGTCATGTTGTTTTCCTTAACAAAGGTTTGCTCTACAAACAAAATTATTTTACCAAAGACGAACCAATTTGGATTTTTAGCAGAACGTAACTCACCTGGTGGTAGAGGAGTATCTAATTCTAGCCTTTACTAGTTTCCCTTTATCACATAAAAGGGAGGGGGCAGAAGAGGAAGTCGCTGAGAAGCACTCCTGGAGGCCATGTCCCAGGGGCACAGATTCCCTCAAATACTGAAGCCTAATCATAGAATTCTAGAACACTTCCTGCACCCTCTGCCAAACGTTACTATATCAGTTAGAGTCCTATATAATAACAGGGTTTACAGCTAAAAGGACTGAAGTGTTCTTTCTTAAATAGAGTCTGAAACTCAAAGAGAGGGAATATGAAAACAACTCTAGAGATTTCAGCCGCTGATAAATACATTTTAGAAATGACAGTAAGTACAACTTGACTCATAGCCTAACTCATTCTATGAAGTCAGCGTTACCCTAATACCAAGACAAATATATTAAAAGAAAGGAAAACGATAGATCAATAGCCCTTATGAACATAGAAGCAAAAATTCTCATCAAAATTTTAGGTATATTACACACCATGACCATGTGGAATTTATTCTAAGTATATGAGACTAGCTCAACATTGTCCTACATTTTTGAGTTCCAGAATTTTGAGGGGTTTTTTTTTGTGTGTTAATTTAAATGTTAGTTAGTGAACATACAGTGCAATATTGGTTTCTGAAGAATTCAGTGATTCATCACTTACAATATCCAGCACTCATCACAACAAGTATCCTCCTTAATATCTGCCTCCTCCATCAACCCTCAGTTTGTTCTCTATCTTTAAGAGTCTCTAATGATTTGTTTCCTTCTCTCCTTTTTCTTTTCCCTCTTCCCATATGTTCACTTGTTTTGTTTCTTAAATTCCACATATGAGTGAGATGGTATAGTATTTGTTTTTCTCTGACTGACTTATTTCACTTGGCATAATATGTTCTAGCTCTATCCACGTTGTTGGAAATGTCAAGATTTCATATTTTTGATGGCTGAGAAATATTCTACTTTATATACATATACATGTGCATATATTTATATATACATACATACACACACACACACCCCACATCTTTTTCTCCATTCATCAATTGATGGACATCTGGGCTCTCTCCATAATTTGGCTATTGTTGATAATGCTGCTATAAACATTTGGGTGCATATATCCCTTCAAATTTGTATATTTGTATCCTTTGGGTAAATATGTAGTAGTGCAATTTCTAGCATTTTGTTTTTGATTATTAGAGCTTCCATTTCTGCTTATATTACTAATCTGTTCTCGCATCTTGTTCACTTGTCCCATTACAGCGCGCTGCAAGTTAATTACAGCTTTTTTTTTTTTTTTTTAAGATTTTATCTATTTATTTGACAGAGATCACAAGTAGTCAGAGAGGCAGGCAGAGAGAGAAGGAGAAGCAGACTCCCTGCGGAGCAGAGAGCCAGATGTGGGGCTCAATCCCAGGACCCTGGGATCATGACCCGAGCTGAAGGCAGAGGCCCAACCCACTGAGCCACCCAGGTGCCCCTAATTACATTAAATGTCCAGATTTCTGCTATATCTGAGCCTGGCTCTAGTGTGCTTTATGTATTCATACTGTGTTGATTAAAAGTCAACTTTTAGTATGACTTATGATTTCCGTTGAAAGCTGTATATGATGGAAACATAGTCAACAGAGTGGAGGTAAACAGGCCTTTAGTGTGAGATTTTATGTTTATCTGGCTAGGAGTTAGCTTGTGTTTATTTCCTGCTCTAACTGCAGGTGTCAGAGACTAAATTGTCAACTCTTGTCCTGGATTTGGCTGTCCTGCTGTCTTTGAGTTTCTCCTAGGTATTTCTTTTTAAATAAGGTATGAGACATGCATTTCTATTGCATTCTCCTGTTATTATACAAGAACCCTATTGATGTGGTAATGAGGTCTGGAGGAAGAGAGTATGTTCTGTAGTCCCATAATTAGGTCACACTCTTTTAGTGAGCGTAAGCCCTGGATTGTGACCTTCATGAATGTTTCTTGGCTTACTTGTTTTGTTTTTCCTTCCTTCAGTGTAGTAAGAAAGCAAAGGGGGCAGGACGATAGGTATTTTCTCAGGAAACACTTTCAGAGAAGTGATACATTAAAATGAATTCATTCATAAAAACCTCATTAAGATTTTACCTTGTCCTCAAAGGACATTATCCAAAGCTAAAAAGGGGTGAGCTGCTATTTCACAGCTTTTTAGGGAATTCTTCCCAGCACCATCCCCACCTGTCCATATTAGACAAGAGTGCTTAACATGGGTTAACGGAAAACAACCATTGGCAAATAGAATGCAATTATCATGATTGGTAATCAATATTCAGTCATCATTCGATCCTTAGAGCTAGAATGCGGCCTATGAAAACCAAGTAACCAAACAAAATTGCAAAGTGTACTAAGAACAGTAGGTGTTTATCTCAGCATATAGACTGGAACTATCTGTGTAAATGGCAGACTTGACACAGTGTTAAAATATGATCATTAATAGTAACAAGCACCTGGATAGAGATAAGTATATATATGACCAGTAATACTAGTGTTGAAAGAAACTGGGGAAATAGTTAATTCAAAACAAACCTTCAATCAAAAAAAAAATACTTACTGGCTCTGCATTGTAGTGTTTATAGGTTCATCACGATATAATCATCTATTTATGAAATTAAATATAATGATATAACAGTATTAGACGAAGGAAAAATCACAGAGGGTGTTAAATACCTATGACATTTTCATTATTATTACTATAAAAATGTACTATAGTATTGCACTATATGTTATCTAAACCAGATAAATCAAGAAATAAGAATATGCATGTACCTTTTAAAAATATAAAGTTAAAAAAATATATAAAGTTAATTACCAAGAAGAAAAACAAATTAAAAATTACAGTAGAGAACTGTATAAATTCATCAAATCTGCTTTCTTCTTTTCCCATAGTAACAAACTGCTATGAATTTTGCTGTTTTCAACTAAGAAAGTGACCCGTTAAATACATCTTTCACTAATGTTTTCCAAAACTACATATTTTTCTAGACATAAAAAAGAAAATACATATTGATGTTAATTTCTGAAACCAGCCACTCTCCAGAAAGGAATAGTTATTTTACTACAGGATGGCTTAGCTACTCCCTTGTCCCCTTCCAACTTCTCTATAAATGTATAAAGGGCACAGTGGCAGGGAAGGGGACAGTCTCCCTCTAAAGCACTACCTACGGCCTTATTTAACTGCACAGCACTGTGGGATGATCAAAATACAAGAAAACTCCATGTATTCCTCTGACGCCTGCTTCTAGATTTCCCCAACAAATTATCCTCACACCATCATTAAATGTCATTAGCCTTGTCATTCCTGCCTTCTGATGAAGATCAACATAGATAAATACATTTCATACCAAGATGATGATTACCAAAATTACAGGAATCAAAATAAGTCTTGTTCTTCATTATGGCTTCAAACAATAGGAACAATTCAAAGTAAAGAAATGACGATAAAGAGGATGGAAATTCAAAATGTCATTTGTTTATTTAGAAATTATAAAATAATCTATTATACCTTAAATTTATCTTTTAGTCATCGGTATGCAATATTTAATAAAATAAAGACACATATTATATTCTAAATATGCTGAGGTTAAAATTTATTTCTAAAATAAGATGTCTAAATATATAAACTATGAATAATTTTTCACAAGATTGGATTTTTTTTTTTCTTTTTGGACCTGGTTAATGGACAGAATAGGTGCTAAATAAAATACTATATTTACATGGATTTCCCAGGTGGAAGCAATAAAGGAAAATGCCAGTCAACCTTTTATTTTAGCTTTCTAAAATGTTAATGTGATGCTTAAGAATCTCAAATATGTCAAATTTCATGACAAAAAAAGATCTGACAGTCAACAACATGAAAAAATATATTTTATTTCAAAAGGAAAATCAGTTTGATAATTGTACTTATATGCCTTTGTGCCAGTAAGGAAACAATAAAGCAGTGAGATCATAATTATGTATTCTAGAGTAAAACATACTCATATTTAACCTAGTTTATATCACTATACTACCCATATAACTTGGGGCATGTTACTTAAAAATCTGAGTCTCCAAGGTATGTAATAAAAATGTCTACAATTCACTGAGTATATACTACATTCCAAGGAAGACCTGCTCAAGTAGGTACGATTATAGCCATCCCCACATTATGGAGAAGGAAGGTGAAACACCAAAGAATTAAAAACTTTCCTAAGATCACCAAAGTTTTAAGTTTTAGCAAAACTGTAACTCAACCTCAGATAGTATCACTCCAAAGTCCATGCCCTAAACCACAGCTACACCAACTTTTAATAAGATGTGGTATGATTATTGTGAGAATTAAATAAGCTAATGCATCCAAATTGCATATATTAATTGCTCAGTAAATACCTGCTTGCATAATCTTTTTTGTTAGTAGCAATTTAAAGTCTGAATTACTAATATATTATTGTTTTAATAATGTGTACATTGAAATACTACTGGCTTGTGACTCACATAATGCCTCTAAGATAAACTACTCAACATTAACGTTGTAAAAGTTGCTTGACAAAGTTGGAAATATTGTTAGGACCTGATCTTGACCTCTGCCTTTACAGAAAGGTGCCAGAAAGGCTTTTTCCAAAGTTGAACACAGTAAGAATAAGGAACAAGGACCAGAAGACAAGGAAAATGTTGTGAGCTATTCAGAGGCACAGGCTGGGGGCGGGGTGCAGGGGGAAGGTTAGTGATGGACTGAATATGTAGATGAGAGAGACTGAGAAGATTAGGATTCATAGGACTTCCCCACGAGTATCAAATTTTTGGCTTGGGCAACTAGGTTATTTGTATAAATAGCTGAGAAAGCTGTGAATGAAGAGTCCGGTTTTAGACATGGTGAATGTTCTGTTGCTATTGAATATATAACGGAAACAGTTGGGCAGCTGCAAGACTGACCTTTTGGGAATTATCAAAGAAAAATATAATTTTAGGGACAAACAACATTTAAGTTACAGGACAGTTCAACTGGACCAAAACTGATACCACTTTGGGTTTCCAGACCAGATAAAGGATCTTTGTCAGAGAATATTTAAAGACAAACAATTATCCTAATTTATGTGCTCAGGAGCTAAAGAGGTGATGCTGGGTTCAGTTTTAACCATCTCCAAAAGTGAAGTACAGACATATCTATATAATAGGATTCTGGCAGAGCAGCACAATTCAGGTTATAAAGAAACACAAATTTAAAATCAGCGTATGCGAAAGAGAATAAAACAGCACAGACCTTGGATTTGGGCCGGGGATTGGGCAATCTTTAAATGAGCACATGAACCTTATGTGCTTAAACCTTAAATCAGTGACAGGGAATAAAAGGGCATTTTTAAGATTCTAGAAATTTTATTACTTTTTCATATGTATTTTTTGGACTGTCAATTTCCTTTCATAATTAGCAATAAAACTCTTAAAAATAATTGGAGGCAAACTTACTGCCTCATTAGAAAGGTACAGCAAGTGTATTTAAAATGTTTTCCTTCTCCAAGGACAATTTTGAGGTGGGAAGGATTTTAAAAGAATAAAATAAGTATTTTGAAAATGGTACCTTAAACGGTAGTTTCTCTGTTTTTGTGCCTTTAGATTCTAGGATGAAAGAAGGATCAGAAAATATAAAATGAATGTGTATATTCTTTTCCCACAATCTACTTTCACACCCATTTTTCTTTGATGTAAGATTATTTTTATATTCCTCTAATACAGAACTGATTAAGTGTGAATTCCAGCCTGATAGCTATGAATTCACCTTTCGTAAGGGTCTCTGTGTGGCAGTAGAAAGTATTTGTTTTGGCCTAAGGGTTTTCTAAGTGTTATGAAGACTTAAGAAAACAGGTTTTCCTGCAAATCTGTGGGGTTTTTTTATTGGTTCCCTCAGCCAACTGGTATCCTAACAAACTTTAAAATACCACGAGTTATTTTGTAAGGTTTCCCTGCTCCCGTGGTGTGAAAAGTTAAAGGGAGAAAAGCAGGGAGGGAGGACAGGAGGAGAGGAGAGAGGAAGAATAAGAAGACAACTGGACAGAAGCAACCCTTCTTTTCCCTATTTCTAAATACACGCATACAGATTGCACGTAAAAATACGTGTACATGCTCAAATGCACTGAGAAGCTGATACATTATTTTTATATCGCTGAATAATTACCACCTAAGCACAGCTTAAAATAACACACATTTATTAACCCACATTGTGTATGGGTGAGTTCTGGGCACGGTGCTCCCCGGTTCCTCCACTAGTAGGAGTGGACTCCTCTGGACGCTATTCTCACCTGGGGGCTGGAAGAATCCTCCTTCAAGCTTGTTTAGGTGTTTGGCAGACTTTCTTTCCTGCAGTTATGTAGCTAAGATCCTGGGTTTTGGCTAGATGTTGGCCAGAGGCTACTCTTGGATCCCAAAAGCCACTGGCAGTTGCTAGAGTCTACCTATGCCAGTTCCTCTTCAAGTGCGTTTTTACAACACTGGGCTTCAGGCAATGAGTCAGCGATAGATCCTCTGACTTCAACTGGAGTTTAGGCCCTGTTTTAAGGACTTTTACTTATTCCTTAATAAGTTTCACTTTCACTTTATAAGTATTAAGAAGGGCACATATGGCATAGAGCACTGGGTGTGGTACATAAACAATGAATCTTGGAACACTGAAAAAATAAAATTTAAAAAGAATATTTAGTAAAAAAAAATTATAAGTTATCCCTTTCACTTATGAAGTCAGGCCCATGTAGAATCTTCTCCTTTTCTGATTAACTTAAAATCAGCTGAGTTGGGACCTTAATTATACCAGAGCTATCCCTTTATACTTTTGCTTTCATCTCTTTTATCTGGCTCCAGATGAATATTTTAAGCTGCCTACTGACCTATGACTTTTTTATCCATGTTTACCTTGAACTGAAATTTGTTAGTATAGTGATGTTTTAAAACTTTATATTTGGAGATACACGCACACGCACACACACACACACACACACACACACGTGTGACAGGTTAGAAATCAACCAAATTGGCTCTTGTCTACCTCCATCTGGGATCTCCTTTAGGAAACTTGAAATCAATATGAGACAAATTGATTTTCTTCTCCTCACTTTGAAAACTGATCCCTTTATTTGCAATTTCTATGTTGGTTAATGGTACTAACATCCTCCAGAAATTGAGATTTATTGTACATTAAACAGATCACTGTGCAGTTACATCCTTAACCCCCTTCTAAGTAAACTGTTCTGAAATACTACCCCGTGAAGGCTTGTTAAGCAGAGATTGCTGGACCCTGCTCCCAGAGTTTCTGATTCAGCAGATATGGTAAGAGAACTAAGGATTTCATTTCTATTGTTTCCAAGTGATACTGATGCTGCTGGCTCTGGAACCTGTACTGCAGGTCCCTCTGTATTGCCCTCACCAAAAAGAATCCCCCAATTTAAGTAGCTCCATTGCTGGGGGATGCCTGGATGAAACCAGGCCAGTTAATGATTTCTCAATAGTCAGGGGTAGGATGTTTTCCCAGCAGGATACAGGGATTAAGAAAACAAAACAAAACAAAAAACAATGAGAACCTCTTTCCTGAAGAATTTAAATGTTAGAGGGAAAAAGTGCATAATGAAAAAGCAGAGGCTGAAACACAGGAAAACAGTGGGCTAAGGAACCCATGTGGCCTCAGTAATTACCCACAGGAGCATCTCTGAAAGATCACAAGCTAAAAAATACACAGGGACGGGAAACCTACTTAGTCATTGGTAGCAGCAGGAGGGGAATCCGAGAAAGAGCTATCAGAAATCTTTTCTAGGTGTGGGATGGAATGATGGAGAAGGGTGGACAAAATGAGTTCCTAAACATGTGAAAGCTTCTGACTTGCATTCTAGCCTTCCTGAGGCCCAGCTCTGTTTTTGATCTCTTTTCCTTAGCCACTCCCTGAAGCTTTATTTCCAGGTTCTCCTGAGTTCTGTCCACTCACCAAGATTCCTGTATTTAAGCTCACAAGCTCAATCGCAGAATACATGCATCTCTCAGTGCTCTTTTCCACTACAGTACTACCTGTTATATGGACATACTGCCTGGATTAATTTCTGATCCTTGTAACTTAAAGAATCTAACACCACGCACTCTCAGCCTCACCCGCTTGGACCTAACCAAATGTTGCACAGGAACATTCAGATTCTGAAGCGGCCTGTGTGGCCAGGGGCATAGAGCAGGACAGCCAAGGGTGATGGGGGGGTGGCACGCTTAATCTGATACCTATTCTAATACCTATTAGTAATTAGAACAAAGTCAGGGCCAGATACAAGAAATGCACAAGGGAGTGAAATATCACAGCAAAATCTAAAGGCAGACCAGGATTATAGTAAACGTGGAGGAGTTTCTCAGGCATAGGGAACGGCCTCGGCAGCTGTCCTGAAGCAGGCGTGTCAGAGGTGAGCACAGCTGGAACAGCGGGAGATGAAGAGTGGTGGTAAGGAAGGGGCCAGGGCGGAAATGTGCACTGGCAGAGAGATGGTGTAGGAGCTGTGGGCCACGGGGGAGGCGGGGGGCGGGGTGATGGCAGCGTCATAGCAAAGCAGTTCCACAACCTGCCTTCTTAAAAAGTGCATTCTGAATGCAAAGCTGACTGGGAATGCTTATTAAGGAATGAGCACTTTCACTTCCTTTACAAGTAAACAGAATGTTTAATAAGATGGCTGTTAGTAAGCATGTAATTTAGACATGGGAAGTTATGATGATTTTGTTATCTAGGATCATTAGCTAATTGCAACTGGATACCTTCTATTCTGTTATTGGTATTTAGCTGCCTGATAGAGTCAAATTTATGTATTGGGTAAACCTCAATGCTAAAGGAACTGTGGCACACCCTCAAAATTAAAGGTGCCATTTAAACAGTGTTTTTCTAGTTAGTCTCTCCTCAATTCCATACTGTACACTGTCCATGCATTCGAGAGCTCTTTAGGCCCCTTATTCTTCAGATTGCATTTCCTTCAACTGTGGCTTGTTCTTCAGTTTATGACCATGTTCAAGTCCTACCCCAAACTGCAGGGCACAGGTTAAGATATCCCTTTCTGAAGGCTTTTTTCTTTTTTTAACTGCCCCAATCAGGCTCAGAAACTCCTTCCTTTATTCATATTAAATACGTTACATTTCAGTAGTATAACGTGATCACATTTAATCTTTGTTTGACAGAACAATGAGTTCCTTGAAGGTAGCTATAATAAGTTCTTACTCAAATTTCATAAAACACCCAGGGTTCCAGGGCAAGGAAAACCATATTGTAGCACTTACATGAACAGCTCAGGAATGAAGATCCATTGGTTCTTTCATGCTGACTTGTTCAATGACTTGTTATTCAACAACTTTCTCATCCAGCCCTGTACCTTCTTCTAGCAAGATCTCACACGTCACTATTAACTACTAAATGCAGAAGTTCTTCCTTTCTTGTGAGCTTTCATGTATCTCGTCCCAATATCTGCTCTTTGCACTCAAAATGCACCTTGAGTTACTTATATCAAAGAGAATAATGATCTTACAATTTCTACTTCTCTCTGGAAATTCTGAGTTTAGTGTTTCCTAAAGTGCTCAGTAAAAAGTAAAACATTATACAAATGCATTACTGATTTTATTATTCAAAAATAGTAACTGCTGATTGAAAACAGTGAGGCTTTTGATAGAAATCAATACATTAAAACATAAAGTTGACAAAAAGATTATAAAATAGATGATTCATCAATTCTAAGTATAGTGTTTTGAGTCTAAGTAGAAAGAAAGTGTTCATGTAATTTCTCTGGATGATCAAGACTTTTCACGAAAATGTTATATCAAAAAGATGAATAAAGGAGAAAATGGTAGTAAATCAGAAAGACTACCAGCAAAATATAATTTTACTATGTCTGCCAGAAAAGCTATGTATCTGAAAAAAAAGTGCACATAGATATTTTACTAATGTAGTCTGGCTTTGATACTATATCCTAAAGAATCTAAACAAACTTGCTACAAGAATGACAATAACTGCCTATGTCATGCTATACTCAAATAACAATGACAAAAAAAGTGTCCAAACATAAATCATCAGTTACCATAAAAAAAAAAAAGTCATTCAGGGAAAATAAATACCTAGTACTTATTTGTGATATGACCGGCTCTTTACTGTTTATGCCTTTTTAGTATGAAGTATATACAACACTTAAAGAACATGTATTCTTTAAAAATGTGGAAATGCATTCATTTATATTTTTAAATCTTTTTTAACCCCACAGGTGATTTTGGCAATTTTTTCCCCTAGAGGGGAAAATGTGCCTATCACTTTAAATAAGGAAGAAACTTCCCCATTTCATCATTACACATATAGAGTGAAGCTCAGAAAAATGAAAATCTAGTCAAGTAGCCAGCCTTAGTGTTTGTAAATATATCAGTTTCTGCATTTGTGACTAAATGAAGTGGCAGATTAGGGATACTAAGCTACTTTTGCTCTGTGGCAACTGAGACTGAAACATATTTTACTGATGTGTAAAGGCTAAGATAAGTAATTCTGCAAAACTGTTTCATAAAACTACATATTTTATATTTTGATTAATGTACTTTTTGCATTTGGCATATTTTCCTTTGCTACTCTATTTTTCTTTTTTTATACAACTGTCATGCATCTGTTCCCTTTTTAAAACACAAGCTATTGGAAGCATTCTTCCCATTGTCTGATTACTAGTTTCATGTAATGAATTCAAGGTAGTATTCACACCACCATTTTCTTTTTACCCTTGATCCAGTGTGTCATAACAATGTTGATTCAAGAAAATATTGAAACTCTGAATACAAAATACTGAAAACTGGGAGGAAGAATAAGTCATAAAATAAAATTGTTTAGAAAAAAAGCAATTTTTTTTTTTTTAATTTTTAAAGATTTTATTTATTTATTTGTCAGAGAGAGAGAAGCGAGAGCAAGCACAGGCAGACAGAGTGGCAGGCAGAGGCAGAGGGAGAAGCAGGCTTCCCGCCAAGCAAGGAGCCCAATGTGGGACTCGATCCCAGGACGCTGGGATCATGACCTGAGCCGAAGGCAGCCGCTTAACAAACTGAGCCACCCAGGCGTCCCAGAAAAAAAGCAAATTAACAGGACATTCAAAGTAAAATGTTATATGACATACAGATAATATATCTGAATGTTGACTATCATTATAAACTTCAGTTTCCCAATTGCTATAAATTAATCACATCCTAAGGAAAAGGTGTTAAGTTTTCAATTTACTGAAAAATTTTTAGTACCCAAAATATTTTTAAGAAAGACACATTTTATAGTCTTATAGAACAGCACTAAAGGAAATAAATCTACAGGGAGAAAAAAAATAAATGAGTAAATATATGCAACAAACACGATATATTCATGTAATATCAAGTAAAATATGATGGACATCACTTCCTTTACCTACTGCTCCATAATGGGTTACTCCAAAATACTGTGGCTTAAGCCACAATCATGTTATTATTTTCACAAATTTATAGGTCAGGAATTTGGGGACATTTTGACTGTGCAGTTTTGCTCCACACAGCATCGGCAAGAATATCTCCAAAATATTCAGTTTTCACTGAGCTGCTGCACACTGTTCAATAAGGTTTCTCTCGCTTATCTGCTTTTTTGGAAGGACCATCTGCAAGGCTGTGGTCAGCTGAGTCTCTTACCTTCTTCAAGATGTCTCAGAGTTCTTCCAAATGTTCTCTCTCCAAGAGACAGTCACTCTCTTTACAAAACGGTTTAGAGCTTAAAAGGAAGAAAGCAGAAGATGCCAATTCTCCTAAAGGCTAGACCAATAATTGGCACTGTGTCATTTTCACTATACTCTATTAATAAGAGTCACAGGCTAACAGACTTCAAGGGGAGAGGACAGAGATTCCATCACTCAATGGAAAGAGAATTAATGAATTTGCAGCCCATTTTTACCTGCCACAAACATAATAGTTCACATCTCATCTTGTTTTTTAATCTCCCCTGTCCTCCCTTTTATATTTTTTACTTAAGGCAGAAAGACAACATCATATATCTGTGCATTTATATAGGAAATGGTCTTTAAGTACTCCCTAATTTTTATTGTTTTTTGTTGTTGTTATTGTTGAGGTATGCAATTATTTTGATGATAATCACAAATTTCAAAGCAAAATCGCTTAGAATATTGATCTTTCATTACTTTTCTATTTATAAATCAAGTCATGGTTACCATAAATAAAAGAAACAAATAAGTAAAAACAGACACAAAAGAAGAGAATTAAATGCCTAGAAATAAATCCATGTGTATAGAGTCAGCTAATATCTGAAAAGGGAGCCAAGAATACTCACTGGAGAAAATACAGACTCTTCAGTAAACGGGTGCTGGGAAAACTGGATAGTCACATGTAGAGGAATGAAACTAGACCCCTATGTTATAACCCTCACTCACAAAAAAATTAGATCAAAATGGATTAGAGAGTTAAATATAAGGACAGAAAACATAAAATTCCTAGAATAAAACATAGGAAAAAAAAAAAAATCTTTGACATGGAGTCCATGTCCAAAAAAAAAACCTTGCAGTGATTTTTTTGGATATGACACCTATAGTACAGACAACAAAATCAAAAATAAACAAGCAGGATTACATCAAACTAAGAAGCTTCTGCACAGCAAAAGGAATCAAGAACAAAATGCAAAGACAACCTACAGAATAGGAAAAATATTTGCAAACCACAATAAGGGGCTAATATCCAATATATATAAAGAACTCATACAACTGCATTGGAAAAAAAATAATTCAATCAAAAATGGGCAAAGATCCTGAATAGACATTTTCCAAATAGGATATGCAAATGGCGAACAGGTATATATGAGAAGGTGCTCAACATCACTAACCATTAGGGAAATGTCAATCAAATCACAATGAGATATCACCTTACACCTCTTAGAATGTCCATCAACAAAAAGATGAGAAAGCAAATACTGAGGATATGGAGAAAAGGGAAGCCTTATCCACTGTTAGTGGTATTGTAAATTGGTATAGCCATTATGGAAAACATATGGAGGATTCTCAAAAAATTAAACATAGAATTACCATATGATCTAGCAATTCCACTTCTGAGAATATATCCAAAGAAAATGAAAACACTATGTTGAAGAGACATCTGCACCTCATGCTCATAGCACTGTTATTTATAACAGCCAAGACACAGACCAATTTAGATGCCCATTGAAGGATGAATGGATAGAGAAGCATGTAACGAACTCATACAGCCCCCTCACTGTGTGCTCCATATTACAGACAGTTCACTGGCTGCTGAACTCTGTGTTAAGGACCATGCACATTTCACCAGAGTGAGGCAGAAGAGAAAACAGTACAGATTAAGTGGAATTATAGGCTGTGAACAAATGAGAGAACAGTCCACATAAAAGAAAAAAACATTAGACTTGCCTCTAATTTGGCAGAAAACAGTAACTTCAAGAACCAAATGAGCAGTCTTAAAAATTGGCAGCTGTCTGTTTCTAGACTGCTGAGGAAGAAATTTCCAGCATTACTAATTGATAGCAATACTTTCAAGTATAAGAAGGGAGCACAGATTAATTGCTAAATGATGTCGTGTCTGCAAACCTCTCCCTGAGTTCAGAAGGAAAGTAGCAGTGACTACTGCATCATGTATGGGCCCCCTGAAATACAGTTATTTGAAGGACACATTAAAGAGCAATATTCAGATGAAGCAATCCAAAAATAATATATCCCAGCTGGGAAGTTTAGAATTTTAGAATTTTCCTGCCTTTGCATTTACTCTGTAGCTAGTTTTCCATTATCTGTTTAGAAATCAAAACAGTATCAAACAGAAGCTGTTTTGCATAATATTACATCAACTGGAAATTACTAACTGCTATTCAATTGCCTCATAAATAGTGACAAGTGCCTAATCTATATCAGCAATTGTGATAAGATCTGTGTTGATATGGGGAGAAAAAAAAAAAAAAAGAAGAGAAAAATCCCTGCCATCAAGGGGCTCACAGTAGAACGAGGACATAAAACATCAAACCAAAGATGGCTTGCTAGCAAAAATGGCTATCACATATAACAGGCAGGTAGAATAAATGTTACTGCAGCAGAAAGGATGTTTGTTTCATTACAGATTTGGAGAAAAGCTAAGAGCAGGAGTGATATCTCTGGTTTACTGCTGAAGTGGAGGATCCTACATAGTTACAGGTACCTAATAGGGGCTCAGAATCAGCACTATGAATTAATGAGCCCATGGACAACCACTAAACAAAAGAATTGAGACTGAAAAAAAAACCCAAAATTTGAAGAATTTGGACTGGTAGAAAAGAGGCAGGGGATGTGGGTATGTGGAGGAAACTTTCTGTCAAATGAACAAAACATGTAAAAAGGCATAACAAAGAGAGAAAGATAATGTATGTGGGGAATAGCATTCAAACACTGTGGTGTGGTTAGAGCACACATTCTTTAATTAAAGAGTAGAGAAAACATAGCTGAGTTGTATTAAATGCAGAGATAAGATCACAAAGGGCCTTGTTAACTAGGGTTCAGATTTTGATTTTTTTTTTCTCCGAAAACAAAAAGAAACCAGTTAAACTCAGGAGCACTACCTGAATGCTAAGGTGACATGATGAGATTTTCAAGTTGGAAAGATCTCTGTGGTAGTAATGAAAGCTAGTGGATCGGAAGTTTAAAAATCTAAAAGCAGATAGAAGGGCTCTAAACAGTTATAAGAGTATAGATTAATACTGCAAGCAGAATTATCAGTGACAAAGAGTAAGCAGAGAGGGGGATGAATGAGAGTTCATTCTGTCACGAGAAATGAGAAAGGGAAGAGATGCTTGTGTATTTCTGACTCTGGAGCTTGACCGTATGGGTTGCCTTTATTCAAGACAGACAGGGAGACATCAGTACTGAAATACAGGTTTGGGTGTAGTTTCATATTGAACATAATGACTTTTAGATGCTTTTAAGAATATTCAAGTGAAGGTGCACAGTACTGCCAAAAAAAAAAAAAAAAATAGATTTGGGATTCTGCAGACAAACCTTTGTGGAGTTATATAACCCTGTGACTCATCAGTGTATAGTGGAAGTCTTGAGCTGGGATGAAATCTCAGGGAGTGTATAAAATGGTAAGAGTTATAAAAACATATTGCAACAGAATGCAATATAAAAATTTCAGCATTTCAGCGTGGTTAGAAGACAAATCTATGAAAAATTAAGAATAACTTGAGTGTGGTTATGGAATTCAGGAGGAAAGAATATAAAACTTGTAGAAAAAAGGAACTGTGTTGAGTGACACAGAATTGTCAAGAAAGGTTATAAAAGCTATTAACTGTATTTGTGTGAGATTCAAATGGGAGTGTGTAGATGAATTAAAAAAAAACAAAGTGCTAAACAAAAAATTAAGATAATTACTCTGCGAAACTTGGTAAAAAGAAGAGATAAAGGAGCAAAAGAATTAGATAAACAAGATTTTGTTTTAATACTGGGAGAAACAAGTTATAATAATGCTTTTATATATACAACCATACTATAGCACCAAACACAAAAATTTAAAAAAGTACCAAATTATATCTGGTATGCTTTTATATTGTGAATTTATGTTTAATCTTATTATTTAAAAATGTAATTAATATGTAAGTTAGCTTTAATAAACAGAATCATCATCTAACTAAAACGCTACATTTCAGTGTTTTAATAATTGAGTTCACAGTATTTCATTTTAAGGTATTAAACAGAAATACACACTTCCCCTATACAATAGATTCCTTATAATTAAGTATCTGCATGGAGAAAATATATATTGATCTTAGAATCAAAGACTGCAAAGAAATACTACTGCCAAGACTGACAAAGATATATTGCAATAAATTCATCTTCTGAAGACTTTCCAGGATTAGAAAATAAATGCAAATGGATTCGTTTTCCAAAAATGATAATCTTACTAATGCTATGTGACATTTTCTATTTAATAAATACTTACTGAATGAATCACTTGCATCTCATATATATTAGGATATAAATAGGTACACACAAATGTAAAATACTGTACCAAGTGTTTCCAAAGGTCAGAAAACATATTTTTACCATTTTTCACAGATTTTATTAAAGCCTTTCATCAGGCTATTAGGATACAAGAAAACTGAGCTGCAGCTGAAACACTGTCTTATAAACAAATCAAATTTAAGGTACCATGTAATTTTAAAGAGGAAAAATAAAGATTAAAATGAAATACTTGCTTTGAATTTCTAGAATTTTTGTAGATACCATAAAGGACAAACCCAAGCTATAAGAACTATAGGGAAGGAAAGAATAAAAAAGCAAACCTATGAGTTCCAAAAGACAATCATTGTACTTAAAAGAACATTTAAAGAAAAAGAAAAAAGATGCAATTAAGTATATTTTTAAGTTGCACATCCTAATCACAGAAATGCTCTGCAGATGAAATCATCATAGCTTATCTTACTCTGTACTGACAGAGTACTGCAGCTCCTGAGACGGTTTCTCTCTCACATGATTTAAATTAAATCAATTAAAAAGTCATCCTTACCTAAACTAATTAATGTGATAGCAGGAGCAAGCAGTAAACCACAGCTTCTTAGTTTTTAAAAATCTTTTTGTCATAAATTACTTACATTTTAAAGGGAAGGATACATTTAAAACAAAACAAAATCTGATTTCCCAGGTTAACTATAGAATGTGATCTCCCAGTCTTTTTAATTCTGGTTGAGTAAACCATTTGCCTCTACAATACAATACATCATACAATATCATGCCTCTATTCTAAGTAGCCCTTCCATTAAGTCCTTGGCAATGTACAGAATGAACATTTCCTCTGAAAGAAAAGAACCCACTCTGAAACACGTGTGTCTAGTCCACGTAGGTGCGGAGACAGAAATGTCCCAGATACTTCTCAGGGAGTCGGTAACTGCCACCACATCCTGCAAGTACCACTGTTTGGTTTGGGTAAAAGTGTGCCATTCCTGTATACTTTCTTTGGTGCACTGACCTGTTTTACTCAGGGAGGAGGCTCCAGAATTCACTGGAATGCTCCCTCCATGATCCTCAGTTGATTTGTACCATAAGTATATGAAATGGGAAAGTTTTCAGAAGAAACAAAGGTGTACTGGATATCTGTGCTAGTGTCTGGGGGGAAGAAAAAGATGAAAAGGTACAGTGGTTCATGCAGGACATAAAACCACTCTGGAAAACAGTATGGAGGTTCCTCAAAAAGTTAAAAATAGAATTACCATATGATCTAGCAATCACACTACTGGGTATCTACCCAAAGAATACAAAAACACTAATTCAAAAGGATCCATGTACCCCAATGTTTAGAGCAGCATTAGATACAGTAGCCAAATTACAGAAGCAGCCCAAGAGTCCACTGATGGTGTGTGTATACACACACACACACACACACACACTTACACACAATGAAATATTTCAGAGCCATCAAAAAGAATGAAATATTGCCATTTGCAACCACATGGATGGAGAATACGATGCTAAGCAAAATAAGTCAATCAGAGAAAGACAAATGCCATATGATTTCACTCATATGTGGAATTTAAGAAACAAAATAAACAAAGGGAATAAAGGAGAGAAAGAGAGACAGGTAAACCAAGAAAAGACTCTTAACTATAGAGAACAAACTGATGGTTACCAGAGGGCAGGTTGGGAGAAGGTTGGGTGGGTGAAATAGTTGGTGGGGATTAAGGAGGGCGCTTTCCATGATGAGCACGGGTGATGTATGGAAGTGAATCACTATATTGTACACCTGAAACTAGTATTACACTGTATGTTAACTAACTGAAATTTAAATTAAAACTTAAAAAAAAAATAGGCTCTTCCTTTGTTAAACTGGCCAAATTGGGAAAAGAAAGGGAAGAAGATGGATGAAAGGATGGAAAGCATCAACCAGACACCTAGGCTGAATTCAGGAAGCTATCTGAAGATGGTAACGTCTGAGTTAAGGTCTGCGGTATCATGGGGACTGCACAAAGTGGGGAATGAGGAAGGGCACTGTGGGGCTGATAGAAACATGTGGAAAAGCACAGATGTTTAAAGGAGAATGGTATCAGGAATTCCAAATACAAATCAATGATCTCTTACCCTATTAGTCCTTACCTCAACCCTATAAACCCCAAATGGATTTTTTTATTGTTCTACCAACATACGTTGTTACGTTGTTCTTCCCACACTCTTCCCTCTATCAGAAAATGAACCTATTTCCTGCCCTAAAGCAAAAACTCAGGAGTCATTTTTAATTCCTCCCTTTCTCTCATTTCTTTTAGGCAATATGTCACTAAGTCTATTTGTTTCCATCTCCAAAATGTATCTAGCACCCATCCACTTTCATCTTCCCAGCCATCCATCTAAGCTGGGCCACATTCATTCTTTAATTCAATAACCGCAATAACCTTCCATCTGGCCCCCATGTATCTACTTTTATTCATCAAGTACTCATTACACAGCAGCAAGAGTAATACTTTCAAAAGTCAGACAAGGTCATTCCTCTGTTTAAACCTCTAAAATGAGTACAGCTGACACAAAATGTTAGGTTAGTTTCAAAGAGTGATTCAACAAGTTCATACATTATGCTATGCTCACCACAAGCGTAGCTGCCATCTGTCACCACCCAATGCTATTATAGTATCATTGTGAGTATATCCCAAAAAAGATTGAATGCTGTAAAATAAAATGAAGTAAAACCAAAAAAAGTCTTAAATTTTCATCACACCAAAAGTAAAAGTTAAATTCTTTGTGTTAATATAAAACTTCCTTGGCCTTCTGTCACTCCCTCACACGTTTACTACTTCACTGCACTTGTCCCATGTCACTTTCATTAGTCCACCAAGCACCTGCCTTAGAACTGTGCATTTACAACTTCACCTTGTCTCAAAGTGGTTGCACTGGTGATCATGTCACCTTTCTTTCAGATCTTCAATTAAAAGTCACCTCTTCTGTTCTACAGCAGCTCAATTTAAAATAACCCAACCCCCTCAGCTCTGCTCCTAATCCTTCACTTTCCCTGGCTATTACATTTCTGCTTTTGTTTCCTTCATCCTTCATCTCTATCTATCCATCTATTTTATATATAGGTATGTATATATATACATACCTAATACATACCTATATATACACATATATGTATATATGTGTGTATGTATGTATGTATGTATATATATATATATATATATATATATATATATATATATATTTAACTACAGGTATCACTAGGGGCAACTATATAAAATATTTAGGAACAAAGTCCTAACTAGTAAGAACTACCATATTCAATATCTATACATTTTTACCACAAGCCCTCTATAAATCGTCATGGCTATCACAGGCATTTCTTTTTTTCACAAATTTTCCCTTCAAACCCTTCTGTGAAGATATTTTTACAGCACAATGGATCATGGATATAAGAAAATGATGTCCAGCAAAACACTTAAATTAGAAAATTCTCATGTAGAGAAAACTTTGTTAAGATGATGACTTGAAAAAGAAATCAGCTTAACATATTCTGCCACGAAGAAATTGACCTTTAAATAAAGGATAGCACACTTACTCTACATAAGAACACATCCTTCACATAAATGTGCCTGATATATCACAGCTGAGTCAATGCCGAAGTGCTATTGAATATTTTATTATGAAAAGATATTATTATAGGTTAATCTGAAAATATTTCTCAAAGAGTTTGGGCTTTTGTTTAAGGAGGAGGATGTAAATGACTTGTGAAGGCTAAAAGTGAAAATACAAAAAATAGCAAGGTTTTAGAGGGTAGAGTGAAGGAACAAAATGACAGAAAATCTTGGAGGACAGCAAGGAGATCGTGAACTGTGAGAAGAAAATAAATGAGCTGTGAGGAGTACTATATTCATGCATTCAGAATGAATACACTGCAGTTCAACACTCATGTTAAAGGCTGCAATCCATGGTCTCTCAAATTTGTGCTTTTAGTTACAGGGAATTTTACCATGTAGACGGAGCCTCGGCCTTAGTAGGATACACTGACTTACAGTTAATATGATTTGTATTCAAAGCAGGTTTTCAACTGCAGCTCTCATAACAGCAATAAAGCTTGCTAGGTCAGAATGTTTCACTTAATGAATAATTTATATTACACTAAGTCACATGTCGAGCTGTGGGAAGTACTATTGTAAGTGAACATTTTGGAATACAAATCCGGTTTTAAATTTCTACTTACTTCAATTGAAGAAGAAAATATGAGTTTAGTTTCCTTTCGAAGGAACTAGGAAGCCCTTCAAAAAGATAAAATGACTTCCATGACAAGTACAGAGGATTTCATTTTCTAGTTTTACATAAAAAGGAACAAAAATCCTAACTGAAAACAAAAATTTTCAATATACATTTAATCTAAGAATTAGTTACAATTTCTGCTGGAAGTAGAAGTCGATTTTAAACTAGGCCAGCCTAATAAAATATAATTTTGGGAGCAATCGGATTTTTTTGGATTCTCTCTAATTTCAAACCCAACTATCAAAATCTACTCTAACAAAATTGTTAGCAAACAAGGATATTTGGGGGGAGAAAAAGCTCTCTATTTGTCAGTATCCCCTTCCTTATTAGAGCAAAGCACTATATTTTCTCCATATGTCCCTTGCTCAGATATTTCAGTCATCTCAAGGTTGCAAAGAAATAAAAAGCAATCATATCTGTCAGTAATATTACAGATACCTGCTACACAGAGCTTACTCCTACTAGTGGCATAGCTAAGTACACAATAAATATTTACTGACATGTATTTATAATATTTACACACACACAAAATAAATACAGCATTTGCCTTAATGCAGAGATGATTAGAAAAATAACAGCTAACATTTGTGGAGTGCTTACTAAGTAAGGTAATGCATTAAACTGTTTTATTTTCATAACCTAATAAGAGCAGCTACCCCAAGCAAGGTGTGGCGGGGGTACTTGACCATATAAGAGATTACTGAACTCTGGCTAACTCACCCAAGACACGTTGTTTGTAAACAGTAGAGCATAAATTCTTCCTACATGTCTGATTAAGAGCCCAGGGCCTTAACCACTTCTCTTTGTTTTGTCAATCCTAAAAAGAAACAGGAGAAGCAAAGAAAAAGGACTTCAAAATACCTCTATTGCTTTCAGCAGCTGGCAGATTAGAAGGACCCAAGCCTGTTATCAGATGCTCATTAGAACTGGTTTTACTAGTTTTTATAGATCTCTGAACTTCTTATGACCCTTGCTTATTTTCACTGATGATTAGATGACTTTTTAATCTCCTATCATGTCTTACGTTATGTTAAACCATTTTTATTAAGATTATAATTAGGGATACAAAATAAGTTAAAAGAACATATTTTGCAAACATTAAATGCTCTATTATTTATAACTAGCAACTGGTATGCTTCATTTTAAGGAATCCTGCATTTTAATTTTTTTAATTTTTCTTTTCTTTTCTTATTATTATTATATGACTGATTTTTAGAGCAGTTTTCAGTCCACAGCAAAATTGAGAGGAAGGTACAAAAGATTTCCCATATATTCCCTCCCTCTATACACACATAGCCTTTCCCATTATCAACATTCCCCCACCAGTGTGACTGGTATATTTGTTATAATCAATGAAATTACACTGACGTAACATAAAATCCATCATTTACACTGTGGTTCACTTTTGCTGTTAGACATTCTATGGGTTTGGACAAATGTATACTGATAAATATATCCATCATTACAGTATCATACAGAGTATTTTCACTGCCCTAAAAATCCTCTATGCTCCGATTATTCATCACCACCCGCACCTCAGCCCCTAAGGGCCATAAACTATCTCCACAGTTTTGCCTTTTCCAGAATGTCATATAGGTGGAATCAAACAGCATGCAGCCTTTTCACACTGGTTTTCACTTAGTGACGTGCACTTAAGGCCTCCCCATATCTTTTCATGGCTTGATATCTCACTTCTTTTCCATGCTGAATAACATTCCATAGTTTTGAATTTACCCATTCACCTGCTGAAGGACACCTTGGATGGTTTCAAGTTTAGGCCATAATGAATAGAGCTGCCATAATTAATTGTGGGCAGGGGGGCGCCTGGGTGGCTCAGTGGGTTAAGCCTCTGCTTTTGGCTTGGGTCATGATCTCAGGGCCCTGGGATCAAGCCCCACATCAGGCTGTCTGCTCAGCAGGGAGCCTGCTTCCTCCTCTTTCTCTCTGCCTGCAGCTCTGCTTACTTGTGATTCTCTCTCTCTCTGTCAAATAAATAAATAAAATCTTTGAGAAAAGAAATTGTGGGCAGGTTTTTGTGTCAACGTAAGTTTTCTACTCCTTTGGGTCAATATCAAGGAGCAGAGTTGTTGGACTGTATGATAAATATATGTTTAGTTTTGTAAGAAAATGTTATTGTCTTCCAGAGTGGCTGTACCATTGGCATTCCCATCAGCAATGATGAAGAGTCTTTGTTGCTTCGTGTCCTTGCCAGCATTTGATGTGGTTAATATTCCAGATTTGGGCCATTCTAATGGGTGTATAGAAATATCTCACTGTTGCTTGAATTCGCATTTCTCTGATGATGTGATGTGGAGCATCTTTTCATATGCATAGCAACCATATGCATATCTTCCTTGCTGAGGTCTTTTGAAGTCTTTGATCAAATTTTAATCAAGTTGTTTTCTTATTGTTGAGTTTTAAGAGTTCTTTGCATATTTTTGATTATGGCTTTTTTGCAATCAGATGTGTCAGCAAATATTTTCTTCCGGGATGTGGCTTGTCTTCTAATTCTCCTGACATTGTCTATAGCAGAGGAAAAATTCTTAATATTAATGAAACCCAGGTTATCCATTATTTCCTTATATCTTTAGTGTTGTATATAAAAAGTCAAGACATAACCAACACCATTTTCTGTTAAGTTTCACAGTTTTGCATTTTACATTTAGGTCTGTGATCCATTTTGAGTTAATTTTTTTGTGGAGGATTGTCTCATTTTTTTTTTTATTTTTTGCATATGCATGTCCAGTCGTTCTAGCAAAATTTGTTGAAAAGGCTATCTTTGCTTCTTTGTATTGCCTTTGTTCCTTTGTCAAATATTAGTTGGCAATATCTGTGTGTCTCTATTCCTGGGCTTGTCTATTCTGTTCCATTGTTGCAGTTGTTTATTCTTTCACCAATACTAGACTGTCTTGATTCTGGTAGCTTTACAGTAAGTCTTCAAGTCAGGTAGTGTCAGTCTTTCAACTTTGTTCTCATTTATATTGTGTTCGCTTTTCTGAGTTTTTTGCCTCTCCATATAAACTTTAGAAACAGTTTGTCATCCACAAAATAAGTTGTAGGAATTTTGGTTGGGATCGTACTGAATCTATAGGTCAAATTGGGAATAACTGGCATCTAGATAATACTGAGAGTTTCTACCTATGAACATACTGTATTTCTCCTTTATTTCCAATCTTTTATTTCATTCATCAGAGTTCTGTGGTTATACATCTGGTACATATTTTGTTAGATTTGCACCTACATATTTCACTGGGGGGAGATGCTCATACAAATGGTATTTAGTTTTAATTTCAAATTCATTTGTTCATTGTTAGCATAGGAAAGCTGGTTTGAATATCATGTAGAACTTTGCACAATTTATATAATTTTTCTAAGCCCCAATTTCCTAAACTATAAAATGTTGATAACATCTGTACCTAATTTGGATTGTTAGGTGATTAATTGAAATGTTGCATGCAAAGGTCTTCATATTGTGCCTTACTCAGAATAAATACTCAAAAGTCGTTTACCCTGATGAAGACAGTGGATGCCCTTGAAGTCTAATGAGAGTAAAAAATCTATTATCAAAAGTCCATTCAATGACTGGAAAATGGCACATATTTTTAAACTGTTTTATATTTTATCAAGTAGTCTGTTTTTTGTTTTTTGTTTTTTTCTCTTCCTGCTATGTTTAGGTATCCAGCTGAATGCAGAGCATTTTTATAAGCTGAGAAGGCTTTTTTTTTTTTTATCTAAATTTGTTTTCTATCTGGCTCACAAACCCCCCAAATTTGTCCCTAACATATTCGGATGAATAAAGCTCACAAACAAACACCTGAAGAATGTTTGAAAATATCTGATAAAGAGCAGAACTATGAAACCTCAAAATGTTTACATTGTACAATCCAGAACCATATCAGAGGATGTATGGAACAGGGCGCCTGGGTGGTTCAGTCGTTAAGCATCTGCCTTCAGTTCAGGTCATGATCCCAGGGTCCTGGTATCAAGCCCTGCATCGAGCCCCGCATCAGGCTCCCTGCTCAGTGGGAAGCCTGCTTCTCTCTCCCCATCCCCTGCTTGTATTCTCTCTCTCACTGTCTCTGTCTCTGTCAAATAAATAAATAAAATCTTAAAAAAAAAAAAAGAAGATGTATGGAATAAGATTATTTTACTCATCATACATAACTTGATGGGAATCAACGACCTCCAAGTCATTAATGTTATTTTTTTTGCATTTTATTTAAAGCACAGGTTATTTTGTTATTGGCTTCCACGATACTATAGCCTAAATACATGTGGATGTCTTGCAGAAACAAGATATCTAGGACTCTAGGTTTTCCGTAATCATTTTTTAAGTTTTTTTTTTTGTTTTTTGTTTTTGTTTTGTTTAGTAATCTCCATACCCAATATGAGGTTCAAACTCACAACCCTGAGATCGAGTCAGATGCTCTTCCAACTAGGCTTGCCAGGTGCCCCTTCCATAATCATTTTGAAATAGTAGAGAAGTTACTGCCCCAGGATATAGCAACAATGTAGTCAATTAGAGACAAGCCAAAATTCTTAAGTTCCTACATTGTCAAGTAGGGTAGGTAAGGAAGGGGGATCTTGACTATTAAGAGAATGTTAAAATATGATTATAGGAAGCTCCTTTCCTCACATATGAATTGCCAGTATCCAATTTGTTGGGCAAAACAGTGTTATGACTTGAAGTAAAGCCCCCCTGTTAGAGTGAATAATACCCAAGCAGATTATGAAGTTCCAGATGGTGAGGGATATGTAACTGCAGAAACAGATGAAGTCTGTCCGTTTGTTTGATCTGACAGTTTCACAGCAGCAGCTACATAAATAGGAATGGCCCCTACTTATTTTCATGGGATCACAGGCTCTTCCTCTGGGAAATATTAGGAGCGACAAAACACAGGTTACCATGATTTCCTTGACACTGTCTCATTTGACTGACTGATTCTACGTGTAAAGAAAACAAACAATGAAGGAGAATTTTTTGAAACTCCAAATCTCCCTGCTTACAAAGAGAAGGATGGATTTAAAAAAAAAAAAAAAAAAAAAAAAAAACCTTTTTAAATAGGCTTGTTAGGATTCTTATTCTTCATTTGCATAAACCTGACAAGCCGCTGATGACAGCAATTAATATCTGCTTAGTTTCAGCCTTATTTAATAAATGCAAAAATTATCAAGAGAAACTTGATTGGAAGAAACACAAAGCCCCTACCAACCTAGTACATTAAGAGTAACATTAATTGTTGTGTTTTACATTTTTGTTTGACAACAAAATTGATTTTTAAACCAATTCAAAATCTAGATCAAAGTAATCCCATGATACACACGCGTGCATGTGCAGACACACACACAGTTGAAGTAATTAGAATGTTTCAGTAAAATGCAAATTCATTTATAGGCAGAATGCGCTCTCATATAAAAAACAGGATCTGAAAATGCATTGTTTTATGATAAATGTTTAAGGGAATTGAGGACAGAATTCTGAAATGTTATATTGGTTAAATGAGACATTAGCATAATGTTCCTAATCCCTGGATCCCAATAAACTTGAAATGGTGTTATTTCATGTGAAAGCAAAAGAGAAAATATACAAGCAAATGTTTTGCTTTGTGGTTAGCAGGTTTAGAGTGCTGCAATTGCTAAGATGAAATGCACAAAAATAGTGCACAGGGAGTCATAGAATTATATCTTTTACCTGGATTGTGGCTTGAGTGACTAAGCTATGAAATATGTAAGGTTGCAGTACGTGGTACAGTGCTCTATAAATAACTTACCTTTCTAAAGATCCATAAATTTCTTAGCAAGGGATACTTCCTATCCTTGCTTTATATTCCACTCAGTAGGAAAGTAGGCCCTCTATATAATTTTCAAAGGTAAATAACCACTAGTGTGGTAAACAAGTGTCTATGCCGACATAGTATTTTAATTAAACATGCAAAATATTCCCCTATAGGTTGAAAATGTGTAGAGATTTTATCTACATTGTACAATAAAACTAATATTTCTAAATAACTGGATTTCTCATATTATTAGAATATAGCATCAAATAACCAATTACATTTTTCTCTTTGCATTTGGATACATTTTTAAGAGTATATTTTGGGCAACTTTTTTTCCTAAAATGGCCCACATCATATCTGAGGTAACTGAATGGAATTGTTACATATTCCTCTAACTTACTGCTTTCCAAGGCAGCAACAAACTGAAAAACTTGATGCATTGGAACTTCTTTAAAATATGCTACCTGTGTTTGAAATACTTTTTTCTGTCATCTGGAAAAAAAAAAAAAAAAGGTTCTATGGCTTCAAGCTGATTCAGTAAATTCAGGAACACCTTCAGGGACAAAAAAGTCCACAAAGTAGCCTGGAAAACCCCAACAGGGCCACTTAGTCGCTAACAATAGAAACATCCTGTTTCAGATTACACAAACAAAATCTTTTTCTAATTCAGAGAATTAATTTAAAACTAAATGTGTCTTGACAATGTGAAATACTATTAGTATCAACTCATTATTATTGAAAAATTTAAATTAACAATTTTATCCCTGATAGATCCGTGATCAAAGGAGTGAGACTGATACAAAGCAAAGGTCAAGCAAAGCTTTTTATTTTGTGCCAGCACAGAGAATCAAACCCATGGGTCAGGGCTGCCTCTTACAGACAGGGTGACCCCTCCCTGCCTTACAGACTAACTTTTAATGGGCAAAGGCCATGTGGTTGGGCCTAGCCACACACAGGTGGCCAATGAAATTGTACACACAGAGAATGTTGCACAGTCATGCTAAGTCACACACAGATGGCCAACTGAATTACAATTTACCCTATGGTAGATATTTGAACTTGTCTATTACCTTGGTCAGAATTGGTGCCCAAAAGGCGGGGCCCACACTCCTTGGTAACTAGGGAGACAGTATGCATGGTCCACTAATTGGATATCTCCACCTGGCCTGTCCCACCCTTGTTTTTGGGCTCTGTTACCTTGGACTGGTCCACCACATTTTACTAGTTTCCCAGACTTGCTTTTAAGTAAGTCCTCTGGGAGCCGGGGGGCGGCAGGGTCAGTTTAAGTTTTACTGCATAAACAACAAAATGGCTGTTCAACCGAGATGGAGCCGCTCTGGGTAAATAGGCCCTTACAATCCCTACTCTTGTGCCCCCTGAATTGTTCACTGACTAACTACCCATCATTTTGTTACTCAATATTCAATTTATTGTACTGGCAAGAATTTACTTCAAGCCATGGTAAACACATAAGGAGAGAGAAGACACATTTCATCTGCACCAATTTTTTTAAAGACTTAGAACACCCTTACTAGTTTTGCCTCCTCTTTGCTTCCAATCCCTAATATCTGATATATTTGATACAGCATCTGCACTATTTGTTTCATTCAATTTTTCAATTGTTTGGCCTTCTGTTTCCTGCCTGGCCACTACTCTTGTTTCCTTGATTTTTCCCTATTCAATAACACCTCAGACAATTATTAGTATGTAACACCATCACTTGGTTTTCAGTAGCTGAAGCAGGTAACAACTTTGTCTTACAGTTACATTATATATATATATATATATATATATATATATATATATATATATATGTATATATATATCCTGTAGTACTTTTAAACTAGCAGAGCAACTGTGTACTGTATAGTTCTTTGAGTATAAAAAATGATTTTCTTTTTTTTAATGCTAGTCCAATGAAGTGACTCTGACTTTGGGACCCTTAGCCACATTTAAGAAATAGAAATTCCTTGTAGAAATCCCCTCAATCCATTTTAAGTCATAGAAAAAAAAGAGAAAAGATTCTTCAGGGACTAGTTCTAGAGTCCTGAAACACTCCTAGGAATGGAAAAACACAATAGTGACTCAGTCTTATAGACCACAATTTTTCCCTTTTAGTATTCTTCAGTACTAATTCCCCCAAAAAAGAAAAACTCCTCTGGCAAATTGTGCTTTATCATTTACTTTTTTACTCTGTTCACTCAATCATTAACTCATCCATTCATTCAATACCTACTGACCACCTCTTCTGTCCCAGATATTATTTATATGCTTTGAAAATTTAGCAATGAATGAAACAAAGTTGGCTATCATGTTGGGTGATACATACATGCATACATACATAAGTATGCAGTTTAAGAAATGGTGATGGGATAAAGCAAAATACGAGGAAGGCGATACAGAACAGAAACTAATTGTATAGGTGGGATCCCTTCCCAAGTAGGAATGAAACTGAAGATGAAACCTGAATCAGTTGAAGGAGTACGCCAAGTGTCTGTATGAGGTGAGCATCCAGGCAGAGGGAAGAGTACTTACTAAGACCCAGGCAAAAGTGTATTTAATATATTTCAGGAAGAAGGTTATAGTGACTATAATCAAGTCAGCCAATCATAAAATCTTTTCTGCAAAAAGCAATTAAAAAGCTGTATAAAACTGACAAAAACATTCTAGTGTTCTGGAAATGGCTCACAGGCATGTAATAATCACAGAAGTACTTTTAAAAATTCAAAAAGCATTGAAAAATGCCGAACTTGGGTAAGAACATAGGGAATCTGTAGTCTTTTTCCTGTATGTTTGCTCTCATCAATCCCTCCCGCCCTCCATGCCCCATTAGTAGGCATTAACCATTGAAAGGACCTACACTGGAGTGCAGGGAGGTGGGGGGGGCAGTCCATCCTTGAGGATTAGTTTCCTCTGCCAGGGTCTAGGAAAGCTCATTCACTTTCCAACACTGGATGACACAGCCGTATTACCCCTGGAAGTGACCATCTGAGAGGTGGGTGAGTGGGGAAGGTCACCATGTCCACTTGAGGTTTCTGTCTTGGGTAGCACAAATACATACCTGGCTGAAGTTGTACACCTGCATAGGGGAGAACAGAGAGGCCTCAAATTAACCCAACACTCCTGGCCAACTCTAGGGCTGCTTCTGCTCACCAAGGAGGCCGAAAGAGTTCCATGAAAAGTGCACGGTAGGGCAGCCATGAAAACCCTGAATGCACCTTCCTAGCAATCCAAGACTCATGAGATAATGCACGACTTACTAGTTCCAAGTGTTTGAGAACAACACTGTCCAATCACTGGCTGACCACAAAGCTATAAAAATACAGGAATAAACCCTAAGAGGACAGGCTTAAAAATATTATCAACAAAACACAAACAAAAAACTAAGGAAAGAAACATCAGCTTCCCGATGCTGCAGGAGAAACCTATTTCACAAATCTAGCATGGGCAAACGACTAAACGCAGAAACAAGGAATAAAACCCAGCAAGAACAGCACCCCTCAAAGAGGAATAAAAAAAAAAATCAAAATTAAAACCTGTACTTCAAAATTGTACTTACCTTTAAGTCCTCTGGCTAAACCATGTACTTGCTCCCCATAGAGTTTACAAGAGTTTTTGGCCTTCCTTAATATTGCCACTTCTTTGTAGAGGGACTTGTACAGAACTATGCAGTGTATGTCTTATAAGTAGAGTAAAATCTTGCTTGAGTTTGCCTAGATCTGTAGAAATCTGTTCTATCTTTTGGCCAGGATATGCTTTGGTATTGCTCATAAAGCTTCTTTCTTTCTCATCTGTGCATTTTTCTATGACTTTTATTCAAACATCATCTGAAAATTACACAATGGAGCACTCAAATGGTCAGGTGAGTCTTCCAATAAGAGCGCAGTCATTAAATAGGATTGTGTTTTGAGAATTTAAAAGCAATAATACAACTGACCAAAAGTTAGTCTGTTTTTAATTACCATCATCCTCCAGCAATACTAAGCCATGTTAGTGGTAAAGTATTTATTTAAATAATATATTGGTTTAAATTCTGAAAAACTGCTATTGCTACACTTGTTTTTATAATATGGTATATAAAATTCAAATTAATACACATTATTATTTATCTTTAAATATCATGGCATTCTGCACATTTTTTAGAACTTTGGTTTATAATATCACCCTCCAAAGAGGCGGATTCAATTATATGCAATTTTTTTGAGGGTAAGTTTGTGCCCCTTTAGAATCATTTAAATCTACTTCAAGTCTAAGATAGCCTATTTTCTATGTATACATATTATAACATTTATTCTTTTCCTTCATTTTTAATAAGAATCTTACATATTAAAGGTGTATAACATGACATTTAAATGTATATAAGTGAAATGGCTGTTACTATGTAGCTAATTAGTGTGTTACATTGCTAATTGCTTATTTACCATACATATTTAACATACCTCCTAATATATTATTGCATTTATTTATCTATTTATTTATTTTTAGGTTTATTTACTTGAGAGAGACAGAGAAAGCATAAGTGGAGAGAGGGAGAAGCTGACTCTCTACTGAGCAGGGAGCCCAACGTGGGGCTCGATCCCAGGGCCCCAAGATCATGATCTGAGCCAAAGGCAGACACTTAAGCGACTGAGCCACCAAGGTGCCCCCATATTACTGCATTTAAACAGTAGCTTTGAAATAAATAATTATTGCACACAAACTCAAAGACCAAGAAACAGAGCTTAAATTACTTCAGTACTTCCATTCAATGTAGCCACTTATTATTACTTTTTAAGACGTTTTGGTGAGCAGAGTAATGGTTCCTACAGATGTCCACACCCTATTTTGAAATCTGTGAAAAGGTTATTTTACATGACAAAAGGACTTCATTGATATGATTAAGTTAAAGACCTTAAGACAAGTTAAGATGGAAGATTAGCCTAGATTATTTGAGTGGGTGGAATCACATGTATCCTTCAAAGAAAAAGAACATTTCCTTGCTGAGATCAAAGGAAGAAGTGATTTATCAGAAGGAAGTAGCATTACTGACTCTGAAGGTAAAGGAAGGGGACCACTACTAGAAGAATGTAGGGACCCTTTAGAAGCTAAGAACTGATTCTCTCATAGTCTCCAGACAGAACAGCCTTGCCAGAACTTTGATTTTAGCCCAGTGTGATCCATTTGGGGCTATAATCTCTAGATCTGTAATATAATAAATTTGTGTTATTCAAAGTCACTGAGTTTGTGGTTGTTACAGAAAACTAATACAAACATGAATATATATGAAAGCCACTCAAAATGATATCAAAGGAAAAAAAACTTTTCCATTTTTGAAATGTATTGTGAAATGACATTTTTATGAAGCTTTGAGAAATTTATTCTTTCATTACTGACTGTTCCTATTTGTTACCTGTTGCTTTGCTTTTATTAATTTTAATTTCCAAAAGGTTTTGTGTTTAAAATGAACAAAAATAACTCTCCAATCAATCCTGAATGAATATAGACTGACAAATCTGGACAGTCACTTGAATGTTAAGATCAATTCAAAATATCAATCATTGGTATATTTGGAGAAGTTAATACTCAAAAACAAAAATCTTATTATTTATTACCATTATAGGCCTAAGATTTGTCCTTTTATTTTTAAAAAAATACACTGGGACAATTAACATGTATTACTATAAACATTTTCATTTTTTCTTATTTTTAAAGTACTACTAAATTTTACCTATTTATTTTTAGTTTTTACTGCCTTCAGCATATATACATAGAGATCAGTACAAGAAAACTTTCTCTACCTACATTTTCTCTGGTTACACATATTATTTCCCTACATATTATTACTAAAAATAATTCTGTCATATACGGGGGGGGGGATATTAAAAAATGATTAAGTCTGTGTCAAATCTGCCATACTACAGCCCGAGAACTGATCAGTCACATGGACATACACACACACACAGAACTTTCTTTTCAAGTACTGCACATTTTGCAAGAGACTCTTTGTCTATGATTCCTCCTGTAGTCACTCACTGTAGTCCCATTGCTATTTTGTCATATTATAAAATAACAAATCAAGGAATGAGAATAACTATGACATTGGAAGGGATACTGTAGTAATAAAAATTGGGTCAGAGGAGTGAATTTGAATCTTTAAAAGTCATTCAGGATTTCTACTTCTTTTCTAGGTTTGCTTTATAATTAACACAAAGAGAATAAATGATATTCCTTAGAAATGTACTAAAGAGGATAGAAAATAGGTTTTTTTTTTCTTAGAAAATGTATCAAAGAACAAGTTTTTTTTTTCCTAGAAAAATGTTTTAAAGATAGAAAAAAAATTTTTTTCCTATAACGGCTGATAATTTGCTTTACATCCTTGCTTAAAATTTTATTCTAATGTCACTTTAGAAAGTTTGCCAGCTAAACCAAATGATAACTGTGAATAATTTTTAACTGAACATGGGAGTGCAGATACCGCTTAGAGATCTTAATTTCAGTACTCTGAATATATGCCCACAAGTCAGATTGCTGATTCATATGGTAGTTCTACTTTTAATTCTTTGAGGAACCTCCATACTGTTTTCCACAGTGGCTGCATAATTTACATACAATGCAATATTATTCATACTGTAAAAAGAAGGAAATCCTGGGGCACCTGGGTCCCTCAGTAGGATAAGAATCTGCCTTCAGCTAATGTCATGATCTCAGGGTCCTGGGATCGAGTCCCATATCAGGTTCCCTCCTCAGTGGGGAGTCTGTTTGTCCCTCCCTCTGCCACTCCTCCTGCTCTCTTTCTCTCTCTCTCTCCCTGCCCCCTTAAATAAATACAAACTTTTTTTTTTTTTTAAAGATCCCAGGGGTCACAACCTGAGCTGAAGGCAGACACTTAACCAACTGAGCCACCTAGGCACCCCTTAAATAAATAAAATCTTTAAAGAAAGAAAAAAAGAAGAAGAAGAAGGAAATCCTGACATTTGTGATCATATGGGTGAACCTGGAGGACATTATTTAAGTCAGACACAGAAGAACAAGTGCATTATCTCACTTACACTGGAAACCTAAAACAGTCAAACTTAAAGGAGTAGAGAGCAGAATAGTGGTCACCAAGGGCTGGAGGGAGGGGGAAACAGAGAGCTGTTGGTGAAAGGGCATAAAGTTTCAGTTACGCAAAATAAGTTCTAGAGATCTACTGCACCACATAGAGACTATAATTAACAACACTGTAATGTATAGTTTAAAATTTTCTAAGAGCGTAGAACTTCTGTTAAGTGTTTTTATGATAGATAGATAAATGGATGGATGGATGTGGGGAGAAACTTTTGGAGGTGATGGATATATTTACAGAATTGATTGTGGTGATGATTTAAGAGATGTATATTTATCTACAAATGCATAAGTTGTGTACACCAAATATCTATAGATTTTTGCATGTAATTTATTCAATAAAGTTTTTTTTCAACTCACACACAGGGTTTTACTAAAAACAAACAACAACTAAATGATGATCTCTAGCCTGTTTTATTAGTCCATTTAGTCCCAGCAATAGAGAACTATAAAGTGCTTTCTGTCATACCAAGTATCATATGACAGGATACAGTGGCTTCTCTTGCCTTTTGACTGCCATCTGTCATCCAGCTTTGGTCTTATGGAGAAGTGGACAGTATTTTCTTCAAGAGTCGTAAATGTTTTAACTCCTCATTTATGATTAATGTGGCTTCTTAAAAGTTTGTTGGATGTTGAAATGTTATAAGGATTTGGAAAATATCTCCTAATGGACAAATTTATAATTTATATAAAAAGCATCTTTTTCCTAATTAGAAGCAGGCACATCACTGCACAGTGGTTTAACAAAAGCAAAAGTTAAAATTCATGTGGTCAAAACTGAGAATAAAATATGATAGTTATCAAGCTCAACAGTACCTAGAGAAATTTTCTCAATTTAATTTTTTTTGGCGGGGGGGCATCTGCTCCTTAGCAAATGCCTTTACTTTTTCTGTGACAACCCATACCTCCATCGTTGTTATATGTATCCTAGTCTTAGCCATAACCTTAACTATGACTGACACATTTGTGGTTCTCTTTATTAATCAAACACCATTTGTTATTAAAGTGGTCATTTTTATTCCATTAAGCTTACAAATATTAACAAAGAGCATCAAGTGCCAGTCTGTTTGGGTTCAATCTTATAGACTTCTAATGTATCATATATAAATCTCTATCCAGTTTTCCATTTGTACTCAGTCAGGAACACCTAATCCACAGACTTTTACAGTTTAATATTACATTTATTTCTGTCATCTGCATTCCAGTCCAATCTCTTATCATCCACAAAAGTAGGATATTGTGGTTCATAGGTGGATTTTTTTTTCTTACTGTGTTATGTTAGTCACCATACAGTACATCATTAGTTTTTGATGTAGTGTTCCAAGATTCACTGCTCATGTACAATACCCATTGCTCCATGCAATACATGCCCTCCTTAATACCCACAACCATGCTCACTCATCCCCCAACCTCCACCCCTCTAAAATCCTCAGTTTGTTTCTCAGAGTCCACAGTCTCTCATGGTTCGTCTCCCCCTCTGATTCCTCACCCCTTTACTTTTCCTTCCCTTCTCCTAATTTACTCCATGTTATTCCTTATGCTCCACAAGTAAGTGAAACCATGTAATTGACTTTCACTGCTTGACTTATTTCACTCAGCATAATCTCCTCCAGTCCCATCCATGTTGATGTAAAAGTTGGGTATTCATCCCTTCTGATGGCTGAATAATATTCCATTGTATATATGGACCACATCTTCTTTATAAATTCATCTGCTGAAGGGCATCTCCCCTCCTTCCACAGTTTGGCTATTGTGGACATTGTTGCTATGAATGTTGCCATACATATGGCCCTTCTTTTTACTACATCTGTATCTTTGGGGTAAATACTCAATAATGCAATTGCAGGGTCATAGGGAAGCTCTATTTTTAATTTTTTGAGGAATCTCCACACTGTTTTCCAAATTGCTGCACAACTTGCAGTCCCACCAACAGGTAAGAGGGATCCCCTTTCTCCACAGTCTCTCCAACATTAGTTATTTCCTGCCTTGTTAATCTTTGTCACTCTAACTGGTGTAAGATGGTATCTCAATGTGGTTTTGATTTGAACCTCCCTGATTCCTAATGATGATGAACATTTTTTCATGTGTCTGTTAGCCATTTGTATCCTCCTTTGGAGAAGTGTCTGCTCATGTCTTATGTGCATTTTTTCACAAAATGGGTTGAGTTTGAGGAGTTCTTCTTAGACCTTGGATCTCAACCCTTTGTCTGTAGTGTCATTTGCGAGTATCTTCTCCCATTCCACAGGTTGCCACTTTGTTTTGTTGACTCTTTCCTTTGCTATGCAGAAGCTTTTGATCTGGATGAAGTCCCCAAAGTTTATTTTCACTTTTGTTTCCTTTGCCTTTGGAGACATATCTTGAAAAAAGTTGCTGTGGCTGATATCAAAGAGATTACTGCCTATGTTCTCCTCTAGGATTCTGATGGATTCTTGTCTCATGTGAGGTCTTTCATCCACTTTGAATTTATCTTTGTGTATGATATAAGAGAATGGTCGAGTTTTATTGTTCTATACATAGCTGTCCAATTTTCCCAGCACCATTTATTGAAGAGACTGTCTTCTTTCCACTGTATATTTTTTCCTGCTTTGTCAAAGATTATTTGACCATAGAGTTGAGGGTCCATATCTGGGCTCTCTACTCTATTCTATTGGTTTCCATGTCTGTTTTTGTGCCAGTACCATGTTGTCTTGGTGATCACAGCTTTGTAATTAGAAAAAAAAAAAAAAAAAAGCTTGAAGTTAGGCAATGTGATGCCTCAGCTTTGCTTTGCTTTTTCAACATTCCTTACCAATTTTGGGTCTTTCCTGGTTCCATAAAAATTTTAGGATTGTTTGTTCCAGCACTTTGAAAAATGCCACTGGTATTTTGATCAGGATGGCACTGAAAGTATAGATTGCTCTGGGCAGCATAGACATTTCAACAATAGACATTTTAATAATAAAATATGATAGTTATCAAGCTCAACAATATCTAGAAAAATTTTCTCAATTTAAACCAATGAAACTTTAGGGAATAAAGTACAAGAAAGCATGTCAATTATGTAAAATAAAGTAATAAAAAATTCATATTATCTAATACTTTTGGTACTTCATAGTCACTTGATTTAGAAATACTGTCATTTTGCCTTAGAGATTCTAGTTCTTTCCTATCTTACTAATGTCTTTCAGAAATATTTATTTGCCTACCAGGTGTAAGTCAGAGGGGGTAATTCTCGAGATATAACTGCTGACCTCAATGAGGTGACCATACCACAATAATTAATAATAAAGTACACAAGGGAAGCTTTAAATCTAACAAAACTGAACTAATCCAAAGTAATGTTGTGAAGGAATGCGCATAGGGAAAGCAAAGGAGAGAAACTTTACCTAAATTGAGGAAAAGGAGGTGGTCAAGTTTGGGTCCTGAGGGGAATATGCTTAATCGATGTTTGAAGGGTGAATATGAGCGAACCAGGTGAGTAACTTGGGTGACATGTGTTCCTTATGAAGAAAGCAGCAAATGCAAGTAACTGAGTTGTAATGACTAAACAGCCACAGCTCCATTAAATTGGCTAGGGTCTTACGGATAAATGAGGCAATTCCAGAAGTGAGCCAACAAAATTACCAAATTAAAATGGAACAACTTAAAGACTCTTTCATGAATATTTCAACCATTCCATTTGAGCTTTTGGCTACTTCTGTACCTTTTAAAAGATATATAGTCTAAAATAAATGAATAAATGAATGAATGGCTACAAGAATTAATGAATGAAGTCTTCACCCATCTTCACCCATCTTCCGGGAAAAAAAATCTTACAATGTTGTTTCTTTTTAATTCATATGACTCCATCATGATACGAAATAAATGCTGTTGCATTTACTAGGGATTTAAAAAATATCTTTATCATTCAAGTATTCCATCTACTTCATAACCAGACAGGCATTGAGCGTTATTTTTTTCTGATTATCAATCCAGAACTGTAGTGAATTTCTCATATTATTTTATTGTTAATTTATTCAAAGTTTTTTTTTGTTGTTGTTTTTTGTTTTTTGTTTTGTTTTGTTTTGTTTTTGCTGAACTTCAAAATTCACCTGTTTGGTCTTCTAAAATAAAGTACATTTTCATAATGATGGCTTATGATGAATGTTTTAATATACTCTAATAATAACTACCATTATTTATTGAATGTTTACTGTGATCCTGGTAATACTGGAAGTACTTTATTTATTTATTTTTAAAGATTTCATTTATTTATTTGACAGAGAGTGACACAGCAAGAGAGGGAACACAAGCAGGGGAAGTTAGAGAGGGAGAAGCAGGCTTCCCACCAAGCATGGAGCCCAATGTGGAGCTCGATCCCAGGATGCTGGGATCATGACCTGGGCTGAAGGCAGATGCTTAACGACTGAGCCACCCAGGCGCCCCTGGAAGTACTTTAATAATATTACTTCAAATAATTCTGAGGCCAGTTCTATAAGGTAGAACACTGTAATTTTCACTGTACAAATAATGAAGCAGAAGTACAGAGAGGTTTGGGAAGTTGTTATGAGACATCCAGGAATAAATGGAAGAGTATAATTGTTTCTCGGACACTAAAGTTTATGGGGATTTTTGTTTTTACCATTGTGCTGCACTGAGGTCTCTGTAGTTCAAGAATTCAAATAACTAATTCTGTTAGTATTCCTAGTTTTGAAAATGTGGTTGGTTATTTGTGAAAACAAAAAAGGTTGGAGGTAAGATCCGAGCCTCTCTCAGGAGTCCTGGATCTGTGTTTCTGCATATTGTATGTCTGGTTGATGTTTTATAACTGCCTACTGATATATAACCCAGCACCCAATCACCTGCTGTAACCAAAAAATCCCTCCTGAATGCTTACTACATATGGCAAAAGTTGGCTCAGTAACTCGGGGGCACTGAGCAGTAACAAAGCATGAGGCTGATGAGTAAAGCCAGGGAGGCAATGTATTAACATGCAAGACATAACAGAGTTGACGCCTGAGGGGAAAGACACATATTGGGATGATCAACATATTTCTCTGTAAAGTTACTTGCAACACCAAATCAGATATTCAATCTATTTATTTTCAACACAAAATATTTTAATAAGGCTTAGCATAATTGAGTGCATCTGGACAGCTGACTTTATCGTAACAGACAAAACTTAAGGGGGAGGTAAATAACCATGTGAGAGAACAGTTTAGTGACAGTTTAAAGCAAGAGCAGTCAAGAGGCTGAAGAACGAAATGGCAGCATACTAGGATATCTTTTTTACCCCACAGTGAGAATAATTCTAGAAATGTGATTAGAATACAGCAAGTTAGTGAGCTACAAATTAGTACACCATTTCTATAATGATAACTAAATACTTGAAATCTATATTCTAAATAAGCATTATCCAAGAGAATTCTCTGTAACAAGAAAAATGTTCTCCATACTGTCCAGTACTATAACCACTAGTTGCTTTTGGCTGCTGAGGTATTGGAACGTGACCAATATAACTGAATTTTTTAAAATTTAATTTTAATTAACTGTTATTGCCATGTGTGGTTAGTTGCTACTGTTTTGGACAACAAAGTTCGAAGACTTTTCTTTCCTTAACAGGGCTTCTATACAACACAAAAGAATCTAGACCTCCTATGCTTCAGCGGTAATAATAATGGTAATTACTGGTAAGTTATTTCTTTAGATGTATTATATATACATTTACTAAAAATACTATCAAAGGTCACTAGCTTAGAAGTCTGAACGAGATCCTTTTGTGTCTCTGTTATGATCAATTAGATGTTGTGTTTGTAGTGTCATTCTCAGAAGCAACTTTTTCTTCATTCCCTTACCCTGGTGGGCAGAATATTATCGAATTCTCAAATATTGACAGCTCTGACATTTGTTTTGCCACGGTGTAACACTGCTAGCAGAGGTTTCATTTTCTACATTACTTTTCTTCATTTGTCACAATTTCTCTTTCTTCATTAGAAGAATTGTCAGAGACCGCTGAGATAAACTCACAGATCCGAGAAAAAGAAATAAATGAACAAACAGAAGTACGGCATTTTAATTTTTTGCACTGTTGAACAGCTGTGTTTTTGAAACTAAATCTGATATCCTACACAGACGTCTAGGAGTCACTACTGCTGTGCATTCTCTGAACAGCAATAGAAGAGTAGGTGGGAAAAACAGGGAACAGTAAGTAGCAGTTATTTGTCATATCCCCATCTGACAACTTTAGGAGCCATTTAGCATTTTAAATAAAGTTGATAATGCATGACCTATGAATTATACTCACAGAATATGACAGAAACACTGACGTGTGTACAAGGAAGCATGATACCACAAAGCATATTGCAACAGCAAAATTTTTGAAAGAACCTCAATCTTTGACCTCACTTGTATACCTGTGTTTACTTTGGCTTTACACAGATTAAAGCCCTAAACAGCTTTAAAGCCATACAGATATATCATTTTGTATCCTCTAAAATGCCAAAGACAATTTGCAGGATACTAGATAAATTCAAAATACCAAACTCAGTTTTGTTTTGTCTTAAGGAACTGATAACTGGAGCTCACTAGAAGTTCTCCTGTTATAAAACCCTCTGGTATTAGAAATCTTCCAGACACAGAATCAACAGGAGCTTTTCCAACCATGTAATAAAGCAAATATGGTTGATGTTTGTATACCAGAGAAAATAATGTAAGTAAGTAAAATATTTTCTATCCAAATTTTTACAAACTCTCGAGGAAAAGAACATATAATATATATTATAATTCACTTCTATTTTGATTAAGATGATCAATTTTCAACAAGTACATATAATCCGTAATCCTTTTATTGGTTCTTCTATGTTGATAACTCCAGTTGTGTGTGAGTGCGAGCGCTCACATCTATATAAACACATCTGAGTGGCTCAATCAGTTGGCCATTCAACTTGGTTTTGCCTCCAGTCATTGTCTTGGCTTGTGAGATGGAGCCCCACATCAGGCTCTGAGTGGAGTCTGCCTAAGATTCTCTCTCCCTCTCTGCCCCTCCTCCCACTTGTGTTCTCTCTTTCTCTGTGTGTGTGTGTGTATACACACACACACACACACACACACACACACATATATATTTATGTCTTTAAAAATGCTCACAGGTAAATATCCATATATTCTCATATATTTTTCCGTCTCACACATTTCAGGTACCACCACCGCATCATTTATAGGGTAGCAGTCATTAAGCCTGAAACTTCAGAATTGTATCTCATTCCATTTGTTCTACAGCCCAAGATCCATCAGATGGATTTTGTCTCCATGGCAGTATTACATCTGTTTTCTGTTGTCAATTTACCATGACACAACCCTAGATCTGAATCTCATTATTCCTCACCAGAATACTATAATCACTACTTACTTATAAAATCACCTTATATACAGTCTAGACATCACTGAGTGGAAGATTCCTATTCTTAAGGGTCCCTGGAACTGGGTCCCTGGTTTAAACCGTCCCCAAGTAACTATGTTTCTCACTTTCTGCAAAATTAATGACCATTGTTGCTGTTGTTATCATCAACAGTTTTGTGATCAAGGAACTTGTTGCCTCCCCATTCATGCTGACTATATTTTATTTATTTTTTATTTTTTTTTAAAGATTTTTTATTTATTCATTTGACAGAGAGAAATCACAAGTAGATGGAGAGGCAGGCAGAGAGAGAGAGAGAGAGGGAAGCAGGCTCCCTGCTGAGCAGAGAGCCCGATGAGGGACTCGATCCCAGGACCCTGAGATCATGACCTGAGCCGAAGGCAGCGGCTTAACCCACTGAGCCACCCAGGCGCCCCTGACTATATTTTAAAAAGCCAAATTGAACTATATTATTTTTATCCATTTTCTCATACACATTTTTTCACACTGTATTTGCTGGATAAGGATGCAGTAAATGCACAAGATGGCCAACATCTCCACTAACCACAGTTTTACCTATTTTTAAACCCAGTTTATTACTTTATCTAAATTTTCAAATCTCAATGAAGTCACTTCCAATGAAGCCACTGCTCAAAAATAAATTACCATATTTTCTAAGTTAGCATATTTTTTATATATTTTCTCTCTAACGTATTTGTGTAGTATATGTGTGTCTGTGTAGCTGTGTCTGTACACTGTTTCTCTATATTTATCCCGAGTTCAGAATTCTATGCATTAGTTAGAACCTAATAGAGTTCTTTGCACATGTTAAATGAGTTAAATTAATTTAAAAAATAATGATACCATTGTTCAGTTTATGCAGGTGACTAGAGTCTGAATGTGCAATCAGATAAGCGTGAATAAGCAAGAGCCTATACATTATAAATCCAGCTGATAATTCTCCAAGTCAGTTGTGAAAGTTTGGCTTTATTGTGAAAGTAGATGTATATATTCCTGTATTAGTTTTGGCTTCAAAATTTGTATGTTTAAGTCAACTATGTTAAAAGAAAAGTCACAGTGAAAACTTACACTGTACTCAAATATACAACACAGTAGGAAAGTATCTTCGTGGACACAGAAAATGCCAAAACCTTGCACTCTATCCCCAGGGCTCAGACATCAGCCCTGCCAAACAATTGCTGTGAGTTGGAAAACATTCTGGATATTGATATTCAATATTTTTAACCTTTTGTCAGTAGGTGATGAATTAACTCAGCTCCAAGGCTGTTCCGGTTGACAGTGAGAGCTGATTTAACTCATTTCTCACTGCAGGAAGAAGAATCAGATCCAGGGACAACAGCCAATAGAAAAGAAAAAATGAATTAAAAATAAAATTAGTGTACTAGTACTTTAGCACAGTTAGGCATTCCAGAATCTCAGGGATAATTAACATTCTTAATATAAAATATTGATGTTATGCAGTATTAATGCAGTATCACAGTAAGAATTGACAGTGTTTAATGTTTCATAGCAGCCTCCTAGCTGAGCAAAGAACTTTTCACAAGCAAAAGGAATTTAATTTTAGATTCAAAAATATTAAAGCCATCTGGGATGGAGTACAATTAACTCTTCCTGCTTCCTTTCTTTACTCCTGTGTAATGAGATTATCTCATTGTAAATTACTGCTAGCGACTTGTTTGTAAATGTGCATAAGGTTCTTGACCTTAGTGGTTCGTCATTTGCAACAATAAGTACTTATAAATCACAACACAGCCTAAATCAGTTATCTTATTAGGAACGGCAAAATCGTGATTTCTAATTCTTTTAATCATTCCGCATTTATTGTTTGAAATTATGCTGTATTTTAAAACTCCCTCCCATCTAGTGGGGTTTTAATAACCCTGAAATTTAGTCCATATAGGAAGTACAGAGAAAAGAATTCTTAATTTTTCACATATGACTATCAATTTTCATCATAATTAATGGACTCACTATTCCAGCGTTCTCTAATAAGCACTGCTTTATTTCTCTCTGATTATATATTTCTATTTCTATCTACCTGTCAACTCTGGGATTTTTATATACTTGATGTTTTCAATATATGTTAGTAACCATTCTTTTCAAATCACAAATGATTTCCACTGGCTCGGGAGCCTTTTGAATGGACTCCATAATCCTTTTGCAGCTTTTATTCTTTATATTCAATATTTCCTAAACTTATCCATGCATTTCCTGCCCAGCACCTAAAAGGGGTTTTTCCTCTGAGGATCCTCATTATTTCTATTGTTGAAAGGTATTTAATGAACAAAATCTGGCTATGAGAAATATTTATTGCTACTGGTTCCTATTGCCTTTTCAGTGGACACTGTTAGAGCATGCACTCAAAATAAAAACATAAAAACAACTTGCATTGTTTAGTCAATTCAAATATAAGATTTATACCATTTTATCCTTTACGCTGAAAAGGCATTTCCTATACAAAATTAACATCTATTTTCTTTAACGTATACTACCCACAATTATACATCAAGTATGTACAAGGTAACAGTAACATAAAAGAATGAAGTTTAAGATTTGGCATTTATTTTTGTCCTTAGATATGCTTTTATTTTTTTATTTTATTATGTTATATCACCATATAGTACATCATTAGTTTCTGATGTAGTGTTCTATGATTTATTGTTTGGATATGTTTTTAGAATGTATAAATAATTAGACTGATTCTTTTCCTCTGTGAGGTTGTATCACCAAAATTATATACAATTAGCTATATTTGTTCCAATTCATTATAGTTAAAATATTTTCCTTTATGATTTTTGCTTTTTGATTATATAAAATATTTGTATGATTCAAATATAAAAAATATATTATACATATATTCACAGGAATTCTTTTCACCTCTGTTCCTTCCACTCTGCCCCCCCATAAATAATAACTATTTTTAGTACTTTCTACTTGATATTCATTAGTGTTTTTGTGAAAATAACCATGGTGTGTGTGTGTGTGTGTGTGTGTGTGCTCACTTTTTCTACTTTCTTTTTAAAAATATAACGTAACAGGGCGCCTGGGTGGCACAGGGGGTTAAGCCCCTGCCTTCGGCTCAGGTTATGGTCTCAGGGTCCTAGGATCGAGCCCCACATCGGTCTCTCTGCTCAGCAGGGAGCCTGCTTTCCCCTCTCTCTCTGCTTGACTATCTGCCTACTTGTGAACTCTTTCTCTGTGTCAAATAAATAAACAAAATCTTAAAAAAAAAAATACAACATAACATATCCTTTATGTGTCTTGCTTTTTTTCACTCTATATGGTAGCATAAAGGTCTTGCACATATGGTTTTATAATACCCTATTACTCAATTTTGTGACTGTATAATTTTTTTCTCATTTATTTTCACCCAGGCCTTTATGGATGGACATTTTGATTGTTTCCAACATTGCTATTACGGGTAACACCGGAGCAAACAACTCTGTTCATAAGCCATTTTACAAATGTATCTTTAAATAAATGTTTAGAAGGGGGATTGCTGTACTAAAATATAGTTGCATATGTAATTTTCCTAAATGTCACCAAGTTCCTCTCCATAGGAGTTATGGCATTTTGCATTTTCATCAGTGACGCATTTAAATATATTGTCTAACAAGATATTTTGCCACCCTGACAAATGAGAAATCATACTTTCATTTTTTACTTTCTCCTGCTATACGTAAAATTAAGTCTTACATTTTAAAGGACCTTTGGTATTTATTTTTCTGTGACTATATGTTCATATTTTATTCATTTACTATATCTTTTTGGTCTATATATTCTAAATTTTAAGAAACTCCTTATAAATTAGATACATTGACCTGTGTGAGGTATACTGGAGATATATTTTCACCATTTGTCATTTTTTGACTTTGTTATGGTGTGTTTTTTGCCTTTACTATTTATAATGTATTTATTTATTTACTTTTTGCATATCATTGTGCAAGAGCTATACCAGGAGACAAGAATACAATCATAAACATGAGGATTGTCGGTTAGAAGAGACATTAAAGATATTATCTAAATATAGTGAAACTTTCTATATTTGGATATGTACAAGGAATACACAAATACATAAGGGCTTATGATATGTGAAGTTCTGTAATTTGATATCTTACACTCTAAAAATTAACCTTCACATTGCTTTCATTTTTTTGTCACAAAAAATAGATGTGTAATTGGTATCTGCAGAGGTCAGTTTGCCTATATTGAGCCATTACTTAGATTAAACTTGTAAAGTTATTAATCTAAGACTTTCACATTTGGATATGATGCAGGAATAGGTACTATATTAAATCTTTGCCAAAAAAAGCTAAAAAAAAAAAAAAAGATGAAACAATAGTTTTCAGAAAAGGGGATATAGAGCACTGTGAGTTAGCTATTGCTAAATAAAATTAAGGAAGGTTATTTTATGACCCTACCAGTTTCCTGCCTGCAAAAAGTAACCAGGCTTCAGTGAAGAGCCTCGCTGAGTAGAAGGGGCAGATTTCAGGGTTGGGGTGGCCCAAGCAGCTAGAATTTGCACAGCAAACACTTTAGAGGGGAGAGCTACAATGAGAGAGAGAGAGAGACTGAAAAGGCACAAAAGATATTCAAAAGGTCCCTTTCGTATTTTATTGAATACTAACTTGGGCACGATTATGGTAGAACTACATGACCAGGAAAGAACATCTAAAAACAAGTTAGGAGAAAACCTCTGAGATAAATATGGCCAAGAATCACTTGTGCTCTGACTAGCCAGCACATAAAGTCTTACTAACAGTTTCCTCAGAAGGGTTTTGTCTCAATGGTGGGAACAAATTTTCCCTAGATTTGAAGTTGCTCTGAAATACCCTAAAGATTTTAAAAGCAAGACTCAAAAAGATCTAAGTCCAAATAACTTACTGGCATCCCAGAGAAATTTTCAACCATATTTACAGGAATTAAGTGAAATTTGCCAATCAGCAATACAAAGTGTCAATATTTGGTGAAGAGTAAAAAATTATTAGGCAAGCAATAAAGCAATTTAAAAATGACAAAAAGATCCATAACCAAGAAAAAAATGCATTAATATAAACAAGTCCAGAAATAAGAAAATTACAGAATTAGCATGCAAGAGAGGTTGACAAAAACGTGAACATATTTTAAGATACACTAAGACTGAAATCAAATAGCTGGAGATGCAAATCATACTGAAAGGATACGATAAACCACCATCACATAAATATCCAATAACAAAAATAAATAACAGTTCATGAGTTCTAACAAGTTATATGAAATTTGGTTCATTATGTATTTATTTTTAAGAGAGTTCAAGATTTTTCCCTCTTAGGTTTATTTTTTTTAATTGCATTTTCCCTTTATCAATAATCAGACCTTTTCCCTATTGAGGTCATTTCCAACAAGTTAAAGTTTTCAATATAGCCAACAACCCACTCTTAACGATATTCCGCTATACTGGGCCACTTATCCTATTCTATTCTTATGTAAAGTAGATTTGTTTTCCCAATTGATTAAGTCATTATTCCACTTCATTATTCCTTTGAATAGGGCTAGAGTACAGGAATGCTAAGAAAGTTACACATACCAAGCTTCCAAGAATATGTTTCCATTCCATTTTAAAAATACAATAAAAAGCCAGCAAATGCATAATCTGCACAAGTGTGTAAACCTTGATCATTAAACAATTCAATTGTTTCAACAACTGAAACAACTGAAACAACTAATACTGATTAGTAGCAATATTAAAATTGATAATTTCAATAACTCGCACAGAGATTTTGTTCAGTATATGATTTTTACTTCTAAAATAGAAAATCATACTGAGATAAAAAAGCCTGACAAACCAAGAAAAAAAGGAGAACATTAAAAATACAGAAATGAGGAATTTTAGGCTCCCAAAATTCTGGTGCTTTTCCTGATATACAATTTTTATATTACTGTACATTAAATTCCTGCTTTTAATTCTCATTTCTTTAATTCTGTATTTCTTAAGTTTCAGAAGGTTCTGAAACTAAATTTAGGAAAGCAACATAAATGAGAACAGAGCATATTAAATCTCTCCTCAGACAGCACTGGAACAGTATGCAGAACACTTTGCACTTTCAAAGGTGCTTTGTTTACACAAAAGCAGTGCAACTTAACCAGCTGAAAATGTCCTTGTATTCAGACAAAATATATAAATTCAAGCCCAATTCTGTCAATTTTCACCTATAGCATCCAAGTCTTATTAGTAGGAGGATCTTTATGAACAAGAACCTACTGAATACTTTCTCCTGTGAGAGTGCTGCATCTGGTATAGTAATGACATCAAAATAAATTTCTAAGTTTAAGCAGTTGAAGGCATGTAGAGAAAGAGAAATATCACAAACACAGACTTCCAGGCCAATCCTTGTTCTTTTTTCTTTTAAACTGGGTAGATTTCCACATTTCTAATTCTGGATCCTTGACAGATTTGATCATGTTGTCTATTGTTCTATCAAAGTTTTAATATTCTACCTACCTCTCTATACGTATTTTGGTATTTACAATATGTTTAAAGATCTCTGAGTTAGGAATGGAACTAGAGGGTATTATGCTAAGTGAAATAAGTCAGTCACAGAAAGATAAATACCATGTGATTTCACTCATATGTGGAATTTAAGGAAAAAACAAATGATCAAAGGAAAAAAGAGAGAAATAGAAAAACCAAGAAATAGACTCTTTATCATAGAGAACAAACTGATGGTTACCAGAGGGCCGGCTGGGGAGAGGATGGGCGAAACAACTGATGGGGATTAAGGAGTGCCCTTGTCATGAGGAGCACGGGGTGATGTGTGGAAGTGCTGAATCACCAGATTGCATACCTGAAACTAATATAACACTGTATGTTAACTATACTACATTTTTAATTTAAATGCAATTAATTGGGCGCCTGGGTGGCTCAGTGGGTTAAGCCGCTGCCTTCGGCTCAGGTCATGGTCTCAGAGTCCTGGGATCGAGTCCCGCATCGGGCTCTCTGCTCAGCAGGGAGCCTGTTTCCTCCTCTCTCTCTGCCTGCCTCTCTGCCTACCTGTGATCTCTCTCTGTCAAATAAATAAATAAAATCTTTAAAAAAATAAAAATAAAAAAATAAAAAAAATAAATAAATGCAATTAATTAACATATAATGTAGTATTAGTTTCAAAGGCAGAGTTCAATGATTCATCAGTTGTATATAACACCCAGTGCTCATCACATTATGCGCCCTCCTTGAGGCCCATCATCCAGTTACCCCATCCCCCCACCCACCTCCCTTTCCGCAACCCTCAGTTTGTTTCCCTGGAATCAAAAGTCTCTTGTGGTTTGTCTTCCTCTCTGATTTCTTCTCATTCAGTATTCCCTCCCTTTCCTTATGATCCTCTGCACTATTCCTTATATTCCACATATGAGTGAAACCATGTAATTGTCTTTCACTGGTTGACTTATTTCACTTAGCAAAATACTCTCCAGTTCCAGTTCCAGTTTATCCTTTCTGATGGCTGAGTAATATTCCATCATATATATGAACTACACTTCTTTATCCATTCATCTGTCAATGAACCTCTCAGCTCCTACCACAGCTTGGCTACTGTGGACACCCCTGCTATGAACACCGAGGTGCATGTGCCCCTTCTTTTCACGACATCTGTATCTTTGGGGTAAATACCCAGTAGTGCAATTGCTGGGTTGTAGGGTAGTCATATTTTTAACTTCTTGAGGAACCTCCAAGTATACTAAAATTTAAAAACCCACATTAGAACCATGTCAAGATGGCAGATGATCACTGAAACGCCTCTAATTCATTGTATCATAATCCTGGTTGCTTCTTTCCTCATAATGTCTATGGCCTTCTCCGCCAAACAAATGCCTACTTCTGACATTAAACCATGAGAAAGCAGGTTGTTAAGGTCAAGACAGTACTTATCTTACCTCTTTTCTTCCTTCTTATCCACTGCTGTTATCACTGGCATCATTTCCAAGTGTGTTATATGTATTTTTCCAATCATCCTCAAATGCCCTCTGCCTTAACCTCTGCTAAATCTCAAAGCTGGTTTTCCCATGAAATATAAAGAGAAAATTTCTTCAGGTTGTATATATCCCAAAAGTAATAATTAGGATATATGACCAAAGTTGGTTCTTTTTATCTGGAAAATTAAAAAAAAAAAAAAAGTGGTATAAAAGGAAGCACTTTTTTCAATTACTTTCCTTTTCCCTAATAGCAACTGCATGAAGACATTTCAAAAAGATGTGTTAACTCCAGTTAAAGGAAAATAGGCTCGAGTTAATTAGACTGAGTCTGTTCTATAGAAAACCTATTCTGAAGCACTATCCACAAGCACTGAAAAGGAAAGTGGATGAAAAAGCATCAGTGAAAAGATGGAAGAAAAGATCCATCTGCACAATTACACTGCTAGAAGAATCCGGCACTTACATTCCCTAATCCTCACTTTGGGAGAGTTCATCTAAAGTGCCCCTTTCCTTGACCCATCTCTGTCTTTAGTCCACAGCTCCTATCCCTGAATGTCACCTTCTTCAATATATTAGTGTCATCATCCTCAGGACTGGAGAGAAGGGAATTAAGGAAAGACCAGAGCGGCAAACAGGAAGGGACCTCTGAAACAAGCCCCGAATCTGTCAATAGGATTAGGAGCATGAATTTTAAGGCAAATTAGCTCAGACATGGTTTATGTTATGAGTAGCTTCTTGGATTAATCTGTATGCTATAAGTCACCTCATGGATAACCATAAAGTTTATAAACTACTACTCTCCAAATCAGTAGCCACTGGCAAAATGTGGCTGTTAAGTTTGTATTAAAATTAAATTTTAAAAATTAGCTTAAGTTTAATTTCTTATGTACTAATTACATTTTTAAAATTTTTTTAAAGATTTTGTTTATTATTTATTTGACAGACAGAGATCACAAGTAGGCAGAGAGGCAGGCAGGGAGAGAGGGGGAAGCAGGCTCCCCGCTGAGCAGAGAGCCCCATGTGGGGCTCGATCCCAGGACCCTGGGATCACGAACTGAGCCGAAAGCAGAGGCTTTAACCCACTGAGCCACCCAGGCGCCCCATACTAATTACATTTTAAGTGTTCAATACCCACCAATTTGAGAGGGCAGATTTGAATCACTGCAAAAAAGTTCTGTGAAATAATGCAGATCTATACCCCATGATTTTTTAAATGGAAATAGCAGAAGTAGGTTCTAAGAATATGTTGTGAACTGGTTTGCAATGATTTCAAATCTACCTGTTTATGACTTGAGTGAAGTTGTTTCAATCTAAGGATGAATTTCTTTACCTCAAGAAAGCTGTGCCAGGACGCTGTCATCAACATCTACTGTTGTCCATAAGCACTTTGTAGCTCAGCTGTTGGACAATGAAGGGCACCGCTGGGGACCTACCTGGGAACTTACTGATAAAAACACATGGAAGAGCAGCAAAGATGTAATGGACATATAAACTTTAAATACCAAGAATTCGTGAAGATTAACTCAAGTGTTGGGTCTGGGCAGGGCTACCCTTCGTTGATCTAAATAGCTTTCTGAAGACACTGAACTTGATTCCTTTTATCTCCCCTTGCCTGGAACAACAGTGTAATTAACCCATCCCTGGTTTGGAGTACACTAGCTCTCGGAAGACTTATGACCAGATACCATCCTGCATACTACTGGCTTGTGAAATATTACCACTATAAATTATAATTCTCACAGTCAACCTGTGTTAAATAAATTATTGATGAAGACAATTTCAGTCTCTGAGCATAATCTGCACTGAATAAAACAGAGTGGCAAGAGATACTTTCTTCTGGGTTTCTCAAATGATAACTCTAAAAAACTTTCCGCTAAGGAACTTCTAGTAAGAGGCAGCACAGCATAGTTACATGAAGTGTCAGGTGGACCTAGGCTACTTAGGAACAAACCAGTCTTTCACTATCTGCTGACTGAATGCGTTTTTGCAAGTTCCTTTATATACTGTATCTCATTTTTCTCAATGAAAAATGCAGACACTAGTAGAAGCTGCCTGGGTTGTTCAAGTTCAATGCACATAAAATACTTCTTGTAATACAGTAATTCCTAAAAAGTTGTTAGTTATAATAATTTTTTATACTTCTATACTTATCATATATGTGAAATACATGTTACGACAAAAATTCCCATTATTAAGCCAAGGGTTTCTCTGGTACAAACTATCAATAGTTTGATAGATACCAATTCAATCCCCAAATAGAACATTATTCCTAAAGGGAAAAGCGGAAAATAAGAGTAAATTTTAGCAACGAGATTTATGGGATCTGATGCATATTACACAAGTGCTTGTACACAGAAATTTGAAAAATTACTATGTGTTTGAAAATTACAAATTATAAGTGCTGTGTACTGTTCATCTTATTTATATATAAACTGTGCCAAGACGACAGGGTAGGGAAATTTTCAAGCCTCTATTCCACTCACAGTATACTCATCTAGCAAGGCTCTGACAGAAAGGAGGACAACAGCAATCGTTTCCATGTATTCACAATGATTTGTTTTTACAATAAATATTTCAATTAAAAATGCTTTGATTTGATTTTCAACTGCAAAGAAAAAAACACTCAAGACATTTATTTCAAGGACTTATTCAAAAAATTAATCCTCCTAGTCTTTGAAGTATTTCAGAAGCCATTGAAAGTCTAGATCTGAAGCACCAAGAGTTATTCTCATGTCTCTTAGCTGCTCATTAGTTTGATGTATTTCTTGCAGACTCCATTACTGCCAGGCTGCTGATCGATTACAGCACATGGCTTGACCTCATTATTAGATGGCTCTAATTATTTTGGGTAGATATTGAGAATTTTATTTTCGGAAAGCAAATGCTAGAAAGAATTTAATCTTGAAATTGTGTTTTAAACCACTAACATTGTCATACCAACACAATTAGCAAGTATTTAAACTAAGAGCTGAAAATTCATCTTTTATATATAAAGAAGTATTATTTCTAAAAATTATCCCTACGAGATAAATATTCCTGTCAAAACTGTCATTTAATTGTATTATAAACGCACAATGAAATTTACTCAACTGTGTTCAAAATAAGAAACTCATAACTTTAGTTAACAAAAAGGACCAAAAGGAGTATAATTAAAAACAAACAACAAATAATTCTGTCCTTTTTATGTAAAATACCTGTTTTCCATATGCTCGTGGAATTCTCTCACATCAACATTAATCAAAGGTTTATCTTTTAATTTCCTGTTGGTCCCAGAAAGATATATTCCTTAAGAAAAATCAGTTCTTAACCATTACTATTTCTACACAGAATGGTGAATGAATGTGTGCTACACAAAGACATATGATGATCATGTCAAAGCTTTGTTTCTTCTTTCTAGTTTTATGAATTCACATAATTTCCTAGAGTTTAGTATGCTAGTAAATGCAACTGACTTACTGTCTTAGACTAATATTTCTTCAGATGTATGTGACAAAATAATTGGAAAATTTGAAAAAAAATTACCAATGTGACCTACACAAATTTCTCATAGAAATGAACAAAGCAATTACATTTTAAATTATAATTTTTATAACCATTAATACTAAAAGCATTCCTGAATTTTTTTTTTTTAATATTAACAGGGTATTTTCTAAGAAGGTTAATTTTCTCCTTTGGTCATACCATTAGAACATTTTGCAGAAAACATGCTCTACTGCAAAAATATGATTATTCATTTGGTTTAATTCCCTAAGACAGTATAAATAACATATCTATATCCTTGGCATAAGATATAAAAATTTTGGAAAGATGCTGAGATTATCCATTTGCCAGTATTCTAGAGGCTATGAAGGATACCATGAACTCTTTGAGATAGAATGATGATCAATAAGTTGCACTGTAGCACTTTTGCATTTATTAGGTTCATTTTACAGATGTGCAAATGCAACAACAAAATTAAGTAACTGACTCAATTTCTCACTATTCATAAATGCAAAGACTATATTCATAAACACTACAATATAACTTTTTAGGGAACATTGAAGGGAAGACAGGGAGACCCCAAGACCCAAATTTATGTGAGTAAATAATGCTAAAGATGAAAGAAAAGGTGAAATCAGAAATGAGAAAGCAGCTAGCCAAAAATTACAACATTCCATAAAGCCATTTAAAAATGTACTCAATGAGACTTTTGGCTTTCACAACTAAAGACACTATAAAAATTCTACACAAACAGAGCAGAAAATAATGCTTCTGGTGGAGAGTCAGACTCTGAGAGTGAGAAGAGAAGAAGGGTTTGAAAAGATCACGCCCAGATGATGTTGAACTCACCCAGGAGAGAAAGTAGTGAGAGTGTGAAAAGGGAACAGGAATTCAGTGCTAATGAACAGCCCTCCCACATGAAGAAATCATTAATAAGGGAACTGAGTCTCCTCCCTTTCATACATGCTACCTTGAGCTTCAATTTCTTGCCAAGCAAGGCAAATGACTAAACTAGATATTTTTTTCTTTCACAGCTTGAATATCTGTGCCATAGAGATTCTCCTCTGCTACCCATACAGTGAAGAACAGAGTTAGTATGTGTTTTTCTTCATGGAATACTTTCATCAATTCTGAAGCCAAGATTGACTTCCCTGTGCCATTTATACACGCTACCATATACCACTGGTATTAAAGGATCACAAATTATACACGCTACCATATACCACTGTGTTAAAGGATCACAAATTTATTCAGGTGTTTGCTGATACACATCACACATCTTCTGTGACCCACAAAAAATGAATTCCCTAAAGAGATCTTGACATTTATCACGATCAGGGTCTAAGCTCTTGCCACAGGACACAGGAATAAGTGAGGCAGATTGGAAGGAGGATAAAATCAGGGTTTCATATGGGATTAGAAATGCAAGCTAAGCTTTTTTATATGGAGACTGGCAAGCAGAGATAAGATTACAAAAATACAAAGAATCCAACATATTTGGGTCTACATTAGTTCAAACTAAAATTGAGTAGAATACAGGAACATATGTTGAGACTATTTTGAAGCAAACTCTTAAGATTCTGAGTACCCACTGTGGTAGGCTATCAGTAGGATTCTAATTTGGTGAAAATTAGAATAATAAAGCATCTAAGATCAGTGAGAGATGTTAGGAACCCTACCTCCAAGCTCGAAGACTTAAAAATCTATCCACTGTAGCTTTAGAGCAATTCAAAAACAGAAAGAGCATTAAAAATGACTTACTGCTGAGACCAGTACCTACGGAAGTGGAGATAATGACATAGGATTTAATTAAAGTAATAATTGGACTATGGAGAGGTAAAACTAGATGTGGTACAAATTGTTAAGCATCATTTTCATTATAACCATCCATAAGTATAGCACACATTGAATAATATTCATATTTGTAAATCCGAAATTTTAGAACTGGGAATTATTTCTAAGAAATACTACTGATTCCCTTCAATTTACAGATGCACTCAACATTTCATTCATTTAGCAAATATCTGAGAAATCTTACTAAATTCCAGGAACTATGTTAGACACAAGAAATTCGGCAAAGAATGAAACCAACCACTCTCTGTAGGCCATGATAAAACCTTCTCCCTAAAGTACCCAGTGTTAAGGTTCATGCTATCGTATCATTCTATGTTACCCACCATTACTCCTTTCTGCAAGCATCTATAGATTTTTACCTTACTAAGGTTTTATTAGTAACAGCACTATTCTGTCATGGCTTTTGGTGTTTTAATAACCAAGTACATAATCTTTCAATATTGACTATTCTTAGAACCTTGAATGACTCCTACTATGAATGTGTTTTCCACCTTACCACAGCCCTTGATGTACATAACATTCTAGAACTTGACATTACTAATAGCTAATACCTTTTCATAATCCAAATATCAGATATCAATTTCAATTATTCTAATTCCTATCACATTCCATTTTTCCATATCAGCACCACAATCGACTTCCAATAATTTCTTAGCTCCTCTAGCATATACCATCCACTGACCTTCCCAATTTTTCTCAGCTCTCTTCCTTTATTCCTCCTTTATTCAACCTAGATTCCAGTGTGCATCAATACAATCACTTTCTTGTATAAGCCCCGATTCATTTCTTCGAAAATAAAAACAAAAAGTACAAAATTCCGCATATACTCAGCCTGTGCTTACACAGCTAAATGTTGCTAGAGGAAAACATAAAGCTATACTAATCCATGTCACTTGATAGTACTGATTTTTAGTCTCAAAAAGGCCACCAAAACTCCCTAGAATCATACCATGTTTTCCTAGTTCACTTTACTATACTCCCTGAAATTTATTTCATGCCTTCTCAACCCTCTTCTTTCTCTGCCCTCTCCACTCCTGCTTAATGGCTTTGTTTTTATTTTGGAGAGAACACAAAAGCAATGAGAAGAGTGTTCCTAGGGCTCTCACTGCCATATACCCGCATACCACCAATCTCCCTCTATGGCTGTACTATCATCATACCTCTATTTAAAAGATATGATCACGTGTTTAAAGCTAATGTCAATCCTTTGCATTCACTAGAATCAAGAATGTCTTACCTTCTCCAACGTGTTGATCCAGATATTGATTCCTTCTCTGTTCATACGGGTTTACCCTCTCTACTGAATTACGACAACATTCAGACCTATAGTAATACCTCATTATTTACAAAACAAAATTCTCCACTTAATGTGCCTTTCCCTTTTCCTTTCTAAGGAAATCCTCAAAAGAATTATTGGCAATGTTTTACTCAACTTATTTTCTATAGCACTTGACAGAAAATATTATCCCTTCTTTCTTGAAAAACATTTTCACCTGATATGTACAACTGTTCTTTTGCTACCTCCCTGGCCCATCTTTCTCCATTTCATTTACTGGCTATTTACTATTTCTCCAAATTTTGTGATTTATAATGGCCCAAGGATCATTCTTCAGAGTTTTCTATTCTATATCTGTTCTCATATTTAGATAATCAAATATAATCTTATAAATGTAAGCCAAGGTTTCTAAAACATTTTTTCCATTAACATCTCCCTAAAGAGAAAAATTAGATTTATAGTCTCCCTAATGAAAGAAATTAAATATCAAAAATAAGAATTCATCAGATAGGTTTGAGCTATATAGGCCCATAGACTATTGCAATAGCAAAGATTTTTCCCACCTCCAAGAACCAATTTTCACCTCCTGGAGGGAGATGACATCCCTACTGAGAATGCATGCTTTAAATTTTATTTATATTCTGATGAATCCCAAATTTATACCTCCAAGAAGAACCTCTTATCTGAACTCTAAGCCAACTGCCTAAATGACTTCTTCACTTTGGGTGTACTAATTATCACAAATTGAAAATGTACCAAATCAAAATCTTGATGTATATGCTCCCTAAAGTCTCTCTCTCTCTCTCTCTCTCTCTCTCTTTTTTCCCTGAAACCTTCCCCTGCTCAATAAATGGTAATTGTTTCATTAGTTCAGAGCCAAAACTTTGAGGGCATCTTTGTTTCTTCCCCTAACATCGGTATATCCTGTGGGATCTAACTCCACAATTTATCCAGAATCTGACCACTTATCATTTCTATTACTAATTTACTTGTATTCATTTCCTCTGCTGGGTTGTTGTAATACTTCCTAGTTCTCTCTCTGATTTCTCCCTTTCTGCTATCCACTCATTCAAGTCTATTTCCTAAGTGGTAATAATAAAAAAAATTAAGCCACATAATAAATCTAAGCTTTCTAATAGCATCCCATATCACTCACAGTCAAAGTCCATAAACTAGCCTACAAGAATTCACATGCTTTTCACTTAAGTTACTTCTCTGATCTCACTCTGAGCACTCATCCCATTGTTCTGGTCTAGCCACACTATCATCTTCCATGGCCTTTATTTTTTTTTTAAGATTTTATTTATTTATTTGACAGAGAGAAATCACAAGTAGGCAGAGGGCAAGCTGAGAGAGAGACTGAGAGAAAAGCAGGCTCCCTGCTGAGAGCCCCGTGTGGGGCTCAATCCCAGGACCTTGAGACCATGACCTGAGCCGAGCTGTAGAGGCTTTAACCCACTGAGCCACCCAGGCGCCCCTTCCATGGCCTTTAAATATACAAAGCAGTTCTCCATTCAAGGGCAACAGAAAATATTCTCCCTTTACCTGGACTTCCTCATGCATTTCCATGCATCATTCCCTCAATTCATTCTGTTCTCTCCTTCCAAAAATCATTTTTATAAATTCGTCACTGACCACCTGTTTAAATTAGCATTCCACTCACCCCAACATTCTATATCCTTTTATCTTGTTTTTATGTTTTCTCTATAACTCTACCACCATCGGTCATGTTCTATTTACCTGATTATTTGATAAATATTTATGGCCTCTTTCATAAATTTAACTCTCTTATAGTCCAAGATATTATTCTTTTCACTGATGTATCAATGGCAGGATACAGAGAGCCTTACAAATAAGATCTTCAAAAATATGCTGGATTAATTACATGAACTGAAAAGGCAAATTGTGTTTGTATAAACAATAAAATATATAGAAATTAATGAAGGAAAAACAGATGAAGAAAGCAAGCAGTATACAGGAATAAAGGGGAAAGGGGGGTAGAAAGAGACAGAATGAGAGAAAGAAATAAACAGAGCAAGAGATTTTTAGGAAAAAAGTTCTTCTTTTAGAAGAAAAGATACACAGATACATACAAATTATATACTATGATAGAGTTTTCAGAAATGTTTACAAGGTTTTTTTTTAAAATAATTATAGTAACTCCAGTCTAACCATGAGAGAAACTTCAAACAAACCCAAACTGAAGGATAGAATAACTGACTAGTACTCCTCAAAACTGTTAAGTTCATTAAAAATGAGGAAAGACAAAGATCATTTCACAGACCAGAGAAACAATGGAAACCTGACAACTAAAGGCAACATGGTACTCTGGACGCCTCCTAAAGCACAAAAAAGGGCAGTAACACACCAACATTAGTTTCAGGTTCGGACAAATGTACCACTATAACGCAATGTAATAACATGAGGGAAACCAAAACTGGGTGAGGTCATACAGGAGCTCACTACCTCTTCAACTTTTCTGCAGGTCTGAAATTAGTACAAGATACAATTTATTTAAAATAAAAAAAGATAAATCAGGATGATGACAGATTGTAATATGCCAGAGAATGTTGTTTTAGAAAGTATAGAAATGTGGTTGGTGTGATCTGACCATAGCCCAGATGAGTGAAGGGAGAGAGAGAGAGCCATTCAGATACCCGGGAAAGAAGATTCCAGGAAGACAAGGCAAAGAATCTGAGCTGGGCTCACACATCATCCACAATTCTCCATGAAAAACATGTAAAACGCTACTAGAAAAACAGAAAGAACTGAAGAAAACATTCCGGTTTTGCTTGTCAATACATATCACGCGCGGTGGCTACACTGATGGTAAGAATAGCATAACATGGAAAGTTGTCAAATGACTATTGTATACACCAAAACTAAGGTAATGTTGTGTGTCAGCTGTACTTCAATAGGAAATATAAATATGTATCACTCAGTGATTAATTTCTGGCATAACCTAGAAACTGAATTATTACACATTTCAATAGAAAACAGACTTATTTACAACAGACTTTTTCTAGGCCCAGCTAATTATTAGGTTGTTGTATTTTGACATCTTTTATTTCTGCTTCATGTAACAGATGATGAGAAAGCAGTTCTCATTTTGTTCTTGGTAAAAAAAAATGCTAAAATTAAAAAAAAAAAATCACTCTTTCCAAAATATATATGTCCTACATAGTTCTGGGCCTTTAGCCTCTTTACTATCATTTCCTCAATTAAAAACTATAGTTACATATTTTTAAGCAAGTCCCCTTAAAATATATAGAGTTTGAATACATCAACAAAACCATAAGTATCCTTTGCAAATGATAAATAAAATTCCCTGAGCGGCCAGGGTAGTCACAAGGCATAATTTAATTCCTTTTGGAATCCATGGGCAAGGGTTAGTACCCATGAGTTCTAAAAATATAAAGACAATCTGCAATGTTGGCTTTAGTTAAAACCTGAAGCATCTGAACTACTCAGAAGAGCCTACCATTTACTGAAAACTTGCAGTATTTATACATAACACTGTTGTTTTTCAGTGAGGTTTCAATCTGTTTATATAGAACAAAAGTAATATTCATAGAGTACAATAAAATCCCATGGATTTTGAAAAAGCAAGCATAAAAGGCTTACAGAGAAGAAACTACTTGCCAAAAGGGTATTTGCTTAAACAGACTATAAAATCTTGCTAAAATATCACAAAATATAATTTTGAGAGCAAATTCATTTAATGTAATAGTAATAACAGCTATTATTATTTATTTACATATTATCTGGAGCAAGAACAAGGTGAGCCAAAATATAATGAATTACATCATTTTGTTATACTTTTTGAATCTCCAAAAATTAATTTTAAAAATTACAAAAGAAAAATAGTATAAATTATAAAAACTGTGATGCTCATGGTAGATTAATTTATAAAAAGATTTGAATTTTCTCAGGTTATTTAGCAGCTTTTAACTATCACAGATCAAACTAATTACAGATTTTTTTTTTAATCTGGCTATTGCTTTTCTTTCTCATAAAATAAGGCTACACAAATAAGACATTTAAAAATGAGACCAAATAAAAGCTACTAAAACAATCAGAGCACAAAGATATTAGGAGAATTAATAGGCAAGTGAATGCTTCTAATTCCCTGGGGGACTGATTAGCTTTTGTGAAGTCAAGTCCCATAAAATCCTCTGTAGTTTAAAAAAAAAAAAAGAAAAGGAAAAAAAGACACTCTCTTTTTTTCATAACTTTATAATTGTTATATTGTTTCTCTCAGTGAAAGTCACTGCACATAAATGGATGCCACAAAATTTATACAATTATTAACACAGGGCATCGCAGATCACCATGCAGTAATGGGCTGATAATACTAAAATAATTTTTGGAGTGGAATTAATACTGACTTCATCTATAAAATGATGGTTTCACAAAACAGTCCCTGGAAAATAAATAATTTTTTAATTTGCTATCTTATTTTGTTTCAGGACGAAACTAATCTACAAATACATGTTCTTGCCGTAAATACGTACTTAAGGATAGTGAGCAGATTTTAAGACTCTAATGCACTTTGAAATTACCTATGCTATACTTGTTATTTTGCAGAGAAAGGAATTAAGGTTGTGAGAGTTAAATGATTTTCTCAAGGTCACATACTACTGTCTAGGGTAGTGAGGAGATAGACACATTTCTCCTTCCTACACCATATCCTAGGACTTAATGCATGCTCTATCTTTATTCATATCTTTAACTTGTTATGTATTGGAGGAGTTATGAATGATTATAAAACTCTTTTTACTTTATGTTCACATCATAGACTGGCACTTCTATGCACATGTTTTTTCCTTAGGAAATATATACAATACCTAAAATTGTTACACAGTTTTTCATGAAGACACAGTTATTTTGAAATTTCTATAATGAGAATGAAGTCCTGTGGGCTGTTAACAGATTGCTTTTAGTGATAATTGCCTATTTTTTCCAAACATAGGAACTTTTGACATATAATCTGTGGACAATAAGAAGGCCTTCATTAAGGGTTTGTGTATCTTATCTGATATTTGATCTGGTATAAACAGATTATTATAGCAGAAAAAACTGGTCATGAAATTTCAATAAACTACTTCTTTGACAAATCAGATTTTCCGATTTTATCATGTGTGTTCTAATGACGAGACCAGCAAATTTGTTGTGTGATTTTTTAATTAGTTTATTATCAAACCGTGCAACGTGGAAAGTAGGAAGTAGGAATGCATGAGAGAGCATGGGGATAGCCTGATTAGTGATCTGCCCATTAGGTTAAAGCCTGTGCTTTTTCCACTGTTGAAGATACGTCCATGGAGGGTTTTTATTTGTCTTTAGGTTTATCTCTTTTCGATTGTACTTCCTTTCACACATAATCCTCCACATAAACCACTCCTCTACTTAAAACACAGTCACTACAATTAGGACCCCAAATGATCCATTAAATTCATTTTGTCTTATTATGTACTCTGCTACTTTATTCAAGAAGATGGTTCATGATCTATGAATCCCTTCCCTTCATCACATTTCTACCAGATCTTTGAGATTACTCTGAAATAGTGACAGTCGATTCCTCTCATCCTTTCAGTCTTAACTCTTTCCTATTTCCACTTTGTTTGACCTGGGGAAATGCATGGGTGCGTGTGTGAGGGTATGTGTATAAATTTGCACACCCACTTTACCATCATGCCTTAACTTCAACACACATTGGTCTCTCCTAGGAGGAACTTCAAAATCATACATATAGAGTTAAAAGCTGGTTTTGTTCTATCTGGCCATTGTTTTTCATACAAATAAGACTATAAAAATGAAACCAACTAAAAGCTACTAAAACAACCACAGCACAAAGTCACTAGGAGAATTAATGGGCAAGTGAATTGCCCGAAAGTAAAAAGTCAAGTCACAGATTATAAAAGTGCAATAATAATCCTTCAGCCTCTGAATTTAGCTAACATGCAATCTAAGTTACAAGAGACAGACTTTTTCTTTTATAATTTTTTCCATATTGTAAAAAGAAAGAGACATAACAATGTTCATGATTTAAAAGTTTTACTAATTAATATGCTTTCTGAGCTACTCAGCACCAAGATTTATAATAAAATTCCAGTAATAAATACAGTACTGTATTAGTGAAAGAACAGAAAAACAGATCAATGGAACAGAACACAGAACTCAGAAACAGACCCATACAAATATAGCCATGTGTTCTTTGAGAAAGGAACAAAGGTAAAAGAGAAAACACAGTCTTTTCAACAAATGTCATGGTACACTGGACATTCATGCCAAAAAAATGAATCTAGACTGAGATATTCTTTCACAAAACTTAATTCAAAATGGATATAGGCTTAAACATAAAACACTGAACTATGAAATTTCTAGAAAATAAAGTAAGAGACAACCTAGCTTACCTTGGGTTTACCAATGACTATTTAGATATAATACCAAAAGCATGATCCATCAAAGAAAAAAAAAATCATAAACTGGACTTAGTTAATAGTGGGAAAGACAGAGTTCAGAAAATGAAGAGGTTAAGAAAATGACTTGAAGAAAATGTTTGCAAAACACTACAGTGATAAAGGGACTAGTACCTGAAACATGCAAAGGAAACTTAAAATCCAATAAAAAGAAAACAACTAACTCAAGTAAATAATGGGCAAAATAGGAATAGACATTACCTTAAATAATATATTCAAATGGTAACTTAGTATATGAAAAGATCCTCAACACCATATCATTTTTCTATTTCGAACTAAAACAAACATGAGGTATCATTACATCATTCAAACGGCCAAATTCCAGAACACTGTCAACACCAAACACTGGTGAGGATGTGGAGCAACAGGAACCCTCACAGAGTGTGGATGGGAATGTGAAATGTCAGACCCATGGGCTTATTTACTATGTATTCTAGCAACATCACTTCTACATTTTTTTTTCTCGGTAAAAACTGTGTCCACACAAAAGTTTGCACATGAATGTTTGTTATCAGCTTCACTCATAATTGCCAAAGCTGGGAAGCAAACTCGATGTCCTTGAATAGATGAATGGGCAAACTATGATCCATCAATACCACGGCATATTATCCAGCAATAAAAAGAAATGAGCTGTCAAGTCACAAAGCAACATGAGGGAATTTAAATGCATATCACCAGCTGAAAGAAGCCAATCTAAAAAGCCTATCTACTGTACGACTCCAGCTGTATGATATTCTGGAAAAGGTGATACCATAGAGATGGTGAAAAGATGAGTGGCTTCCAGACGTTGTGGGGAAAGAGGTGGTAGGGAAAAAGAAAAAAGATGAATGTATGGTAAACAGAGGATATTTAAGGCAGTGAAACTATTTTGTCACTCGGCCATGGTGCATTCATGACATTACACATTTGTCCAAACCTGTAACACAGTACAATGCAAAGAGTGAACCCTAATATAAACTATGGATGTATTTAATAATGCGTCCATGTTGGCTCATCACTTGTAATAAATGTACCACACTAATTCAAAACTTGCCTGTAGGCGGGACTCTGTAGTAGGGTGAGAGGAATGAATATGACAATCCTACGCACTTTCTGCACAATTTTTCTATACATCAAATACCGCTCTAAAATATAAAGTCTACTAATAAAATAAAAATATTTTTAACGTTCTATAAGGTAATCTTTCACCAGTACTCTATGGCATGTGAGAACTGTTTGATTTCATAGCCATCTTTTTGCGGTGCACTTAACATGTGAAGCTGTAGGTGGATGATTTAGTGATGCACTGCTTTTCTCTTTGTCATCCTTTAGAGAATACCTTCCTAGTGCTACGTCATCACTGACATATGGAAATAAACAGTAAAAGGCTCAAATGAGTTATAACCCAACTCGACACACACTCTCACACACTTAAATCATTAAAATAATGGATATTACTTATATGGCATAAGTCTTTTTAAAGTCCTGACTTTCATGAAGCAACTGCAGTTATGCTGTGTCATGTTAATCTATAATTAACCATTTTGAAAATTACACTTCTTCCCCATAACAAATACCTGTTATTGTGTGCAATGGTGGAAAGGACACTATACACAATATTATACACATTATATACATCACATTGTAGGGTTCTATATAAATATCCCTCCCCTGCTGGTATGTGCGTGTATCCACTTAATTTGCAAAGTGAGAAGAACGCACTTTAAACTACTTCTCTTCATGTAGCTAGTAGTTTTTACAGTACAAAAGTGACCTTGGTTTATTTATCATTAAAAACGGTGTTGTGTTTTTTATTTCCAGGTTGAGTCTGCATTATAAAAGTACAGCATAACTTTAGACACTAATTGTGCTCCAGAATGAGACTGAAGGAAAACCTAACAATTTAATTCAATTATTACTCACAATTTGAATATACTGGCCATGAAATATATGACTAACGTGTGTATCCTGCTGCCTAGATTTGCTTCTGGCTCAGTTTGCTAAGTCTTCTGAAAGGTTTAGTGTACAGTTAACCAAATTCTTATGTGAAAATTAGGTTTGTGAAGTAACATAATCTAAAATCACTGGAAATATGTCATCACAGAAATATGATATTTGCTTGAATTTTTCCATGGCCTTCTCAAACATTTCTATTGCTCCTGTCCTGATTTATGTATCATTTCTAACCTCTTCTTTCACAGCTCTTTTATAATATCAAAACGTGATTTTCCTCCTTCCCTCTCTTTTCCCACCTTCCTTTCTTTTCTCATTCTATTCACTATCAATAAACTGCCAGGCTACATGCCACAGAACAAGAAAGAAACTGTGTATTAATCCTCCTCTCAAAGAGTACAGGTTTCGGAGGTGGGACACAAAGTAATAGTATATAACATAAAATGTGACACATGTAGCAAAAGACTTGCATACATTATAAAGGGAGCTCTAAATCAAGTATTTCCTTGGTTTGCCACCTATGTTTTCCTTCATTCAGGATTCACCTCACAATTCATCTTCTAGCACTCTAAGTTTAAATATTCTCTGGAAAAAAATTACTAAGCTGTCTTCCTTTCTCTGTCAGTTTCTGAAATCCCATTTATTTATGACATTTTCAAAAAGTAAAATAAAGTAAACAAATTATTTGGAAATAAGTAATCACATCCAAAATCATGGTAATAAAAATTATGGAAAACTAAAACTTCGTCTAACACATTCAATAGTTAAGAAAAAAAATTTTTTTTTAATTTTTATTTATTTGACACAGAGAGAAAGGTCACAAGCAGGCAGAGAGACGGGTACGCAGGCTCCCTGCTGAGCAGAGAGCCCGACTAGGGGCTTGATCCCAGGACCCTGAGATCATGACCTGAGCCAAAGGCAGAGGCTTAACCCACTGAGCCACCCAGGCACCCCGAGAAAACTTTTTTTTAAGTAAGCATTCTCACTTATATATGTGTGTGCACGTATTTTAAAGGCAGAGGTCAGAACTATGTTTTAATTTATAAATACAAAATACCCTGCTTTCTACTTTCTACTCTATTTTAGGTATCCTTTCATTCCATTCCAATTCATTTTCTTCATGCAGTGAGATCTCTAATTCTGTCTTCTAATCCTGAACTGCTTCAGACTTTTCCTTGTGTGCTGCTCCAGCATTTAACAAGGTTTTCTTAGCTTTTCGGGTTCAATGAATTTGTGAAAGTTTCAGTTATGTGCACATTTCCAATCTTTTTGTTTAGAAAAACCAAGGGAATTGAGGCGGTTAGGGGCTGCAGGGCAGCAGTTAACTATTATGAGCAAAAATAATAATAATAATAATATAGTGCTTGCTCTGCTAAGGAAGCTAAGGGACTACAAAACTAGGTTTTCAGTTGAGTAGAGAAATATTGACTCCACAAAAGCAAGTAGGAGACACAAAATACAGAACATTTCACAGAGTAATATTTAGAGATTAGGTAGGCCTTCAAGTCATTTACCACAGCCAACTAAATTAACCAGAGAAGACTAAAGCTACAGGGGAGAACACCAAGATTTTATCCTGTAAATGAATGGTTTAGTGATAAACTGTTCTCAGTCTTTTCAAGGATACCATCACAATATCAGTTTATCTTACTGGAAATATATAGATTTATTGAGAAATAGAACATAAATAAAAGTTTATTGGCTACAAGCTTTTAGCAATCTTGAATAAGAGTATAAGCTAGACTCTCCACTTAGTATTTAGCATTAAATGCATATAAAAATGGGAAAACACTACATGTGAAAAAGGATGCTCTTTCTATACTTAAAAAAATCCAAACCTACGGAAATTTATAATAAAAGGCTTACATGAGTTGTAATTCAATTCAGCACAATCCTTACACACTTAAGCTATTAAAATTATGAATATTACTTATTAAACATTCATACCAAAATGTAGTTTTCACAAAATAATAAGGCATAGTGTGCCTGAATGAATCTTTTTTTTTTTTTAATAAGAACATACTTTTTAAAATTCTGACTTTTATGAGGCAAATGCATGGTACTGTTGCATTAATCTAAGTTTATTCATATTTAAAATGGGGTTTTTTTGGGTCATTGAAAAATATTAGAGAGGAAGGTCAGTAATAAGGCAGTTTCGACTTGAAAAATGAGACTGAGAACAGTAGGAAATAGAAAGTGAGTACTGAACCAAAGCTTGTTTCAGTATTTAAGGCAGGGTAGCTGTTTCAATGGAGGGAAGGAGTCACGAGGCTGGTTTTGTTGTGAGCAATTTCCTGTGCTGTCTATTGCCTGAAACATAAGTATTCAATAAAAACTTACTAACCATTGAAAGGAAGAAGACATGGCTTATATAACTAGTTCTGCTATCCCCTAGAACCTGGAATTAAGCAATTCATTTTTCTATTATGGACCTCAGCTTCTTTGCTACTGAAAGAAATGAAGAAATGTCCTTTCCAGTCGCTAAAATTTTATGTTTTTAGGAGAAGTGAAGTTTTAGACCTAAATATATTTTAACTGTATTATAAATTGCTAAGAATTCATTTCTTTTACTATTTCAAATAAAAATAGTTTGTGCTTTCTTAAATACTGCATATTGAATATCCATTAAACATTCTGATGACTTTGATCCAAATCATGAACATTAGCTGACTTCACTGACTTTCCTCTTACATTTAGTTCATCTTACCCTCAGTTAAAGGAATGTACATTTTAAATAGGTGAGGCTTGAGTAAACTTTTAGGCCACGGGGAATGATGAAAGAAAGTGGACTCTTTTCAATATAAAATGAGAAAAATTAATACTCTGAACACAGGTAGAAGGAACAGCTTTGGAAAAGCTTTGGAAAATAGTTTATTTTTTTAAGGGGTCTCAAATGGAAATGACTTTGGAATTCAGGGAGTTCACTTTTACTGGAAAGCAGCATGATTAAGACAATACAGAGTGATGGGCACTGCTAGAAGAAATAACAAGCAGGACTCCGCTAAGGACTTCGGGCTTCAAACCTTTTAGATAATGCTGTGCTGGTCTCAGGTACTGAATCTCCATAACTCCCTCAATATTTTCTATTATCACATAAAATATTCCCAACAGTATGTTCTTATACTACAGACTACTGTAAATAAATATGGAATCTATAGGACTCACTCAAAACTCAAAATGTTTTCCTAAGTGTTAGGGTTTCAAGTGTTGTTTTACTTTTCTGTCAGTTTTTTTTTTCTATTTTACCAAGGAGAAAGGAAAAAAATACAGCAAGTGATATTTGAAAAGTATATTTGACTCTAAGTGCAGTGTCACAAAACGATTTAAAAAGGATACTATAAAAATCTAATTTTAGGAATTTTTATTTAATTTTTACTTTTATTTTATTTTTTCAGTGTTCTAAGATTCATTGTTAATGCACTACACCCAGTGCTCCATGCAATATATGCCCTCCTTAAAACCCACAACCAGGCTCACCCATCCCCCTACTCCTCTCCCTTCTAAAACCCTCAGCTGGATTTTTAGAGAGTAAAATAGACTTCCAAACTTCTATCACCACCAGGCCTGCCAAACGGGGCGTCTCACAAAATCTTCATTCCCAAGTGCTCAGTCGTATTTGCTTTGATTGACAGAATGTTTTTAAATGGTGCCTTTCAATACTTTCAAGAATCTTAATGAATTGCAACTCCAGGTTAAACTTGTTTTTAACTAGAATTTTCTGTACATAAAGTTCTTAAATGAGTGGCTTTTTATTGAGCCAGAGGAAAGAAATTTGTTTCCTTTCAAATTTTACCCAAAAGAAACACATGCTAAACTGCTACATTTTATTCTTTATCCCTAGAATACCCATGAGGTAAGGAATAAGGATGGTACATTCACCTCCAAATCCCTGCTGCTCTAACAGTACCCGCAAAATGGTAGACTGGATGTTGAAGGCATCAGTCAATCATATGGAACAGTACCAGGGTGTATAGGAATGCTTTAAAATCATGACTTGGGAGAGGTAACATGAAGGGAAAAGTTCCAAATTTTCAAGTCTGGTATTTGAGATGGCCCTGGTGTCATTAACAGAAAAAAGAGCATAAAAATAGAAAATAGAAAAAAAAAATTAAGGGAAATAAGTTCAGAATTAGCTATACTGAGGCAAACAAAGCAGTAAAGCAGAAAATGAAATGTTTTACCAGTCAGTGGGAAAAATCTAGAGGAATTTCAACAGCTACTGATAAAGATTTTGGAGTAATCTTCCTAGATTAAGTACCATATTCCTGAAAGTAGATGAGCTTGAAGGGCAGAGAATATAAAGAGAGTGGATTGCTGCTTTGGAGACACACACACGGTGGGGGGTAGGGGGAGAAGGAGGTAAAAATGTAAAGGAATGGGAAGGAATAAAAGGAATTTTTAAAAAGTGTCATGCAAGCCATAAAAAGAGAATTTTCACAAGGAGAAATGAGTCAACTCCGTCCACTGAATTGGAATCATGAAGGAAGGTCTGAAAATGTCCTCTATGACCTCTCACCCACAGTGTGAATCAGAGGCTGACTAATCTAATTGAATTGACCTCTTGGGTTGAGATTTAATTTGGTAGCTCTGTGAAAACTATTTTACTTTGGGGAAATGCACATGATTAAAGTGTGCATTCTCTACTATACCTAATCATCTTTACATCCTTACAAATTTTAAATTCCCTGTTATACTACCTTGAAACTCATGGCTTCCTTAAAAGAGCTTAGTAATAAACACATCAAAATCTTCCATATATACAAAAAAAAAAAAAAAAAAAAAAAAGTCAGGTAGGTATGCTCATAAGTACATTTCCTAAATGTGCATTTTACTTGAACTGATACCAAGTTTGTTGTAGAAATGCAGCCAACCCTCCAGAAATATGTGATACTGCTTTTCCCTCTACTGCTAGAAGGAAAATGGATCTTAAACCCGACATTTCCCCCTCACCAGCCAGTGTCTCCTGTCAGTGGGTTTCTCCCTTGCCTTTTTGTGTGATTTTACTGTCTTCCAGTCATTACACAGCCACTACTCTTGCATTACTTTGCAATGAGCTTTCCCGCACTGTCCTGTGAGCTTGTTGCTTTCCCTCTTCACAGCGTCTCAACTTTTTTGCCTCTCATTATCCTTCTGCTGTCAGTCTCATTCATCATCTTTCTTCATTCTCAAGTCTTGTAACTCTAATCCTCTTCGATGTTTGGTTTGCTGATTCTGTATCCTTTCTCTTCCTTTGTTTTTGGCTTACAGTTCTGCTTTATGTATCTACAGTGCATTTCCTTTAATCATGCTACTTTTAAAAAATTGCATCAGGTCTGAAGTTTCACACATCAGGTTCTATCAGTACCTTCCTTCATTCCATTTTATTCCTGAACGTATTCCCCTTATATCCTATCACTTTGCTCTTCAGGCATTTTACTGCTTTAAGTCCTCAGTCTTTGCAGGCCTATGAATCAACATCCTTTATTGTTCTAAAGCAATTTACAGTGGTCACTAGTGAATTGCTCTCTTTGGCTACTCCAGGGAAAGACTATCTTTTTTTTTTTTTTTCTTGTTTTCACTAAAGAAAAATCACTCTGTGTAGAAAGGAATATAAAAAATAAAGCCCAGATTTATTACAAGTCAGTAATCGTGATTTTTCCCTCTTTTGTTTTTCTTTAGTTGAAAGAAACAAAAATTCAGGAAAACAATTATAGTGTCTAATTTTTTCATTATTTATTATGCAACTGAGGTTGTGTCATCATAAATTAAAGCATGAAAAAAATTAAGTTCAATCATGTGTTTGATGACACCTTGGTAAATGTCAACAAAGTCTCCTGACTAAATGCAATTTTTTTTAATAGAGTTGAGGCAAATCTCTGCATGCCAGTAAACAAAATTAAAAACATATGGATCTCATACACATGCCAATATGTTAGTATAACCTTTCCCAAATAAATTATTAGAAGACAACAAATTAAGACAACTTAAGATCAGTATGTTTTCCATTTTCTCCACATCACCATCCATCTATTTCCTATTCTTTAAAATAATGGCTTGAACAAGAAGTTTCTACGGTAATTTTCTTTTAAAATTCATATTTCTAATTTGCATAACAGTTCCAGTTTTGTTTACCAAAATACCAAAAAAAAAAAAAAAAAAGAAAAATGTATCTTTTGAATTTCTCTCTTGTCAGAAGGTTTGTAATTCTAAATATTTGGTCAGTTAAGGCTACAGAAAGCACATCAAAGAACATTTTCTATAAAAATTCCTTAATCTGGGTGCCTGGGTGGCTCAGTGGGTTAAGCCGCTGCCTTCGGCTCAGGTCATGATCTCAGGGTCCTGGGATCAAGCCCCACATCGGGCTCTCTGCTCGGCAGGGAACCTGCTTCCCTCACTCTCTGCCTGCCTCTCCGTCTACTTGTGATTTCTCTCTGTCAAATAAATAAATAAAATCTTTTAAAAAAAAATTCCTTAATCTGAAAAGTTAATATCTAAATTTATTGAGGCTTAAATTTTCCTTACTTCAAAACGAGAACTTTTTATGCAAAGTAACAATGAGCTACTAATTGCCAGAATCAACTAATTTTTTTTTTAATTTTTTTTATAAACTTATAATGTATTTTTATCCCCAGGGGTACAGGTATGTGAATCGCCAGGTTTACACACTTCACAGCAAAGAGTCAACTAATTTTTTTTCTGAATTTATCATACTTGATCCCATTGTTGTGATGGCTTCATAGCACATCTTCTGTAATACTTTTCTAGAGATCTTTTTGCTCTGTTTCTCACTCTGATAGGCTTTCAATAGCACCATCTGTCTTTTCATCTAAACCTTGATACACTGCCTATGTATTAGTGATTCTTAACGCTGTTGTCTCTATCCTGTATTTCTCAGCTTGCTCTCAAGACATTTACCTATATCTGATGGCAACTCATACTTACATTTTTCACAAGATACTAAAAGTTTAATCTGACCTTACTAGATACCAGTATTTCCCGTCATCTTAAATCTGTTCCACATCCAAATTCTATCTTCATCAACAGTATTATTATCCATCTGATCACCGACCTAGATCTAGGACTTCTCCTGCTCCCTCAGGCCCCACAACTGCTCACTCTAAGTATACTTTAGGGTCACTATTTCAAGAGACTTCCAAATCACAATTGCTATCTCAGTGGCTACCTTTGTGCACCACTGTCATTGATGTTTTCAATGTGGTCCTTCTACAAGTCAGTATAAGCATATCCTTCTACTAATCTTTTGAGCTTCTTCCCATGGCCTTGAAGATGAACATATACCTTTGGATTATAAGTAAGACTTTAAATGATCTGTGCTTTACTAATTCTCCAGGTATATACCTCAAATACTAATTCAATTTCTCTCCTAGTCTTTTGGCAAGGCCAAATAATTTCTATTCTTTCTTGGTGTATAATCGTTGTTTATAGTTTTCATACATCTTCAGTGTGGCCCCCAAAACTATTAATAGCTGATAAAATTCTACATATTCTCTTTATCATCCCCTATAAATGCTAAGGTAGTTAATTTACTGTTTTGTTTTTGTTTTTTTAACCTCCTTTTCAACACCTTGTACACAGCTCTAGAAGGGCATTCAGAGGAAATGTGTGTATTTTTAAACATCCAGTAGGGGCAAAGATCTGTATTAAATGTGCCTTGACTTTTTTCTTTATGTTCTTTTCTTCTACCAGATATACATAGATTTTTACTCTTCTTCAGTTTTAGAGAGAGAGAACTTTTGTTATATCTGTAAGCTCTAGAAATTTATAATGGGAATCTTCACCTTTCCCTGGGTTATACGTAAAAATTGTGTGTAATTTATATTCCATCTTACCTATTGATACTAGCCATTGTTGAGTTATGCATCATCATACTAAGCCAAAATCTGCCAGGAACTGCTCCATTAAACAAGGACTCATGAGTATTTTTCATACTTGAGTAAGGACTGGGAATGCCATGTAAAAATCAATAGATGTTTTCACTATAGGAAATCTTAGAACTCTTATTGTAGTGATGCACACTTTGAATTTTTAGAAGTATATAATAATACAGCGGGTCACAAACTTATTTCACCATAGATTTTTAATGACAAGTATTACCTAATACCAAATGAATGTCTAGCAACTGTTACCATGTATCAAATCAACACCAATTTGAAAATGCTGACCTAATTTTCATCCTTCTTTCTGAACTGTCAGAAGATACTTCCTATATTAATTCAGCGAGTGAAGATTATTTTTAAGAAGCTAAACTTCACAAGAAGATAAAATCATTAGCAACACCTGGAGATTTCAAAAATAACTCAGAATATAAGAAAAAAGAAAGTCCCTAGCTGGTTAGGTAGGAGAAAAAAGTGAATGGACTCAGTTACCACTGTTTGACACATGATGCCTAAGACCCAGAGATGTGTGATCCACTGCTCTCAGTAGTAACAATGCATGGGACTTAAAACATGGCCTCTGGCCTTAGTAACTGAGTTTGGAATTCTATTTGTACCAATAAGTTGGAGATCATCAGAGGAATTAGTTACATGAATAAATCGGTAATTTTGAGGAAAGTGTAAATCAAATCTAATGTGTCATCTAAAACCTTTCACAGCATTATTTCCAAGCTAGACACCCTCAAGAAGAAAATTTTAAAATCAACTAAACCAAATGTAAAAGAAACTGGCCTTTCCCAAAAAGAGCAACAAGTCTTCTGGATAACTTCCTCTTCAAACAGGATGGCTTCTGCCCAAATCTTTCTCTGGGAGATTTAGCTACCTGACAGGAAGTATCTTTTTGCACCTAATTGGCAGCCATTTTCTCCTGAGCGGTACACTATGGAATTCTATAGCCCTCCTTAGTGAATCCCAAGACCTGAATTCCTAGCCACCTTAGACTTTGTTCCCTTTGCTTGAAAATCCCATTTCAAAAGAGAGAAAATAAACATGAAGGAACTACAAATAAATGGTCCTTTTATTGAGAAAAGACAACTGACAGAATGGGAGAAGATATTTGCAAACGACATATCAGATAAAGGACTAGTGTCCAGAATCTATAAAGAACTTAGCAAACTCAACACCCAAAGAACAAATAATCCAATCAAGAAATGGGCAGAGGACATGAACAGACATTTCTGCAAAGAAGACATCCAGATGGCCAACAGACACATGAAAAAGTGCTCCATATCACTCGGCATCAGGGAAATACAAATCAAAACCACAATGCGATATCACCTCACACCGGTCAGAATGGCTAAAATTAACAAGTCAGGAAATGACAGATGCTGGCGAGGATGTGGAGAAAGGGGAACCCTCCTACACTGTTGGTGGGAATGCAAGCTGGTGCAGCCACTCTGGAAAACAGCATGGAGGTTCCTCAAAATGTTGAAAAGAGAACTGCCCTATGACCCAGCAATTGCACTATTGGGTATTTACCCTAAAGATACAAACGTAGTGATCCAAAGGGGCACGTGCACCCGAATGTTTATAGCAGCAATGTCCACAATAGCCAAACTATGGAAAGAACCTAGATGTCCATCAACAGATGAATGGATCAAGAAGATGTGGTATATATACACAATGGAATACTATGCAGCCATCAAAAGAAATGAAATCTTGCCATTTGCGACAACATGGATGGAACTAGAGCGTATCATGCTTAGTGAAATAAGTCAAGCAGAGAAAGACAACGATCATATGATCTCCCTGATATGAGGAAGTGGTGATACAACATGGGGGCTTAAGTGGGTACGAGAAGAATCAATGAAACAAGACGAGATTGGGAGGGAGACAAACCATAAGTGACTCTTAATCTCACAAAACAAACTGAGGGTTGCTGGGGGGAGGGGGGTTTGGGAGAAGGGGGTGGTATTATGGACATTGGGGAGGGTATGTGCTTTGGTGAGTGCCGTGAAGTGTGTAAACCTGGTGATTCACAGACCTGTACCCCTGGGGATAAAAATATATGTTTATAAAAAATAAAATTTAAAAAAAAAAGATGTATTTTAGATTCAATTACCTAGATTATATATCTTTGAATAATTTGTCCTAGTAGAAAAGATAGTATTTCCTTCAGAATGCATGTGCTTCCACACCAACACTTTAGATTACTTATCACTGGGTTTCATACCCATTCCATTTGCTCTTGAATGATCTCTCTAGATGGAGATCTACAACAAAGATTAAACTTTTACAACATACAAAATTATGTAGCTCTTGGTAGGAGGCATTTGTTGGGGTTTTGTTCTTGCTTTGTCTTTCATTTAAGCCAGAATTAATATTACAGTTATTACCTTTAAAAAAGTCATGCCTTTCTTTATTAGCAAAACTTACATATAAATTGAGATGCTCATGAAAATTGTTAGAGAAGCTATATGTTATCAATTTATCTTGGATAAATATCAAGAGATTCTTGAGCCATACTGGTTGAAGCACAACAGAAATAAATTTGATGAAGCAGTCCCTATGATATTGTATCTTCTGACATAAACTTCAACTTACAATTATTTGAACTGTTCAAGAATTTGTTTTATGAGAAACTGTCCATATATGTGCGTATGGAATCTGTTCATACATTTTGCTCATATATGTATATATATGAATGTGTCAGAAACAACAGATGCAGTTGAAGATACACAGATACCCATGCCCAAAATAGAAATCTTGAGAAAAAAATACATAGAAATTGTTACATGTATTTAATAGTAATTGCTTTTAATGGCAATAATTTATTACCTAAATACACCATATTCTTATTTTTCCCATTACTGACTTTCTAATAAAAATTTTTTTCACTATATTCTTATTTTGACACTCCAGAGATTGCAATAAAAAAAAGGTATAAGGGATCAGTTTAGGGAGACAAATGTTCTAAAATATCCAGTGCTAGGTGTTACAGACAATCTTACTAATAATTGAAATCCATGACATGAATTCTAAAATAAAATTTTATATTAAAGCTTAAGTATGTATATACATGTAATCACTTTCCTTATTAATAATATATTATAACATCATAATGCATTTTAATATACAAAGTACTTTTTTTGTACCTACTAGCCTGTTGCAACTATAGCTCAAAAAATATATATTCTTCTAAACAGGTTAAAGTATGTATTCATTCTTCAATTTAATTTAAATGGCATACTGTAATATTTAAATAAATAATATTGTCTTTAGCTTATAGCTAGGAACATGGCTTGAGTTTTAATGAAATTAAGCAAAGCAATATTGTAATAGACAAAGGATTTAAATATATTATTTTCTTTAATTCCTGTATTTTTCATTCTTTTAAGTTTGTATGCTTGCCCCAGAACGATACATTTACAAGCCTGTAGCTATTATTATCATATTTATATTGTACAGGGAATAAGCAAGAAACATTTGAAATGGTGAGTGTGTTTAAGAGCCTCATAGGGACATTTATATCTATCTTCTTAGAACTTAAGTTTATTTTATTTTTTTTGTTGCCTCTAGTTTGTGGCAATTCGGCACTTTGTAAAGACTCAGCTCCAGGTAGGCAAGAACCCCAGTATCTCATACAAAGTTAAGTCAATTATGTATTTTTCATAAAGTGCATTGTAACAGACCTCATTATAAACAGCAATGCTGGGGTTTAATTACGATGTGCAACTTCCTTTACAGAATTTTTTTTCAGTTCTCCTATCTGATGTTAACAGTGAAGCATCTTATATAAAACTTTTATTTGATACTCCTACAGATTTTTGCTTATATGAGAGTAGTACAAAGCAAAAAGCCTCAAGGCCAAGTTCCAAAGAGACTGTAACAAGAGGAAGATGATAATAGTTAAAGGTACATCCCCACACTTACTCAAATGTTTTGTACACAGTTTGACATGTCCTGATTATTTTTTCTTACTTCTTAACCTCAAGATTTGAATCTAGCAGGAAACTTATTTTCTTGCTCTCATCTTCTTTTGATCTTATATTTCTTCTTCCCATTATCAGAAGCCTTGTATAGTCTTAGTGATACCATCCTTATTATATTGCTTGACATTTTTAGCTGATTTTCTAGTCTCTAATATCATGTCCTTCTAAGCCATAATTAATAGCAAATAAATGCTATTTAATTATTTTAATTAAATAAATTTTTATTCATATTGAACAGCAAATAATCCTTTAAAAATATTTAAGTCCGGGGGCGCCTGACTGGCTCAGTGGGTTGGGCCTCTGTCTTCAGCTCAGTCATGATCTCAGGGTCCTGGAATCAAGCCCCACTTCGGGCTCTCTGCTCAGTGGGAGTCTGCTTCCCCCCCCCCGCCGCCTGCCTCTCTGCCTACTTGTGATCTCTCTCTCTCTCTCTGTGTCAAATAAATAAATAAAATCTTTAAAAAATATTTAAGTCCTATAAAATCATCTATCTTCTTTAAATTAATGTGACACCCCTGAGCATCTCCCAGGTCCCCCAAAAGTACTGAGCAGTCCAAAAATGGGAGAAAAAAACAGATCTACAACAGTATAGTGCAGTACCATATTATTAGCAATAAATGCCTATTTTAAAAAGAAAAAATATGTTAGGAAAAAAAACTATAGAAACAGCAGAAATTGTAAAATAGACATAACAGGAGCAACTTACAAACGTCTTTCCCTACTATCTTGGTACCTTTTTTTTTTTTTTAAGATTTTATTTATTTGAGATAGAGCACATACAAGAGAGAGCACACATGATAGCACAAGTGAGAGAGAGTAAGCATGAGAAAAAGAGAGAGAGAGAGAGCAAGAGAAGGATAGCGAGCGAAGGGGAGAAGGGGAGGGAGAAGCAGGCTCCCCACTGAGCCAGAAGCCCGGTGTGGGGCTCAGTCCCAGGACCCTGGGATCCTGACCTGCACCAAAGGCAGATGCTCAACCACCTAGGAGCCCCCATCTTGGCACTTTTGATAGATATTACCACTGTTTGTGAATACCTAGTTCCCGTCTATTTCTGGGCATCCTGGAACCTTACTGTTACCCTGATAAGGTAAGGTCGAATGACCTGCTCTGCTGAATGAAACATGAATGGCAGTGATGTGTGGTACCTGTACGCAGACACATTAGGGAAGCAGTTCCAATGACAGACATCTAGAGAGCATGGAAAAGAAATAAACATTGGTGTTTCTAAAATACTGATATTTTGGAGTTATTACAGCCTATATTGACCAATACAGTACTCTGAAGTCTACTTCTCAGCTCTCAGGTAAAAATTCTGTATTTTTCACTGCTTTAGCTGTTTGTTTTGAACCTGGAATCTATGTAAAAAATATAAAGGCAAAGACATTAAATCCATGAAATAATAAACCTTAGAGAGAGGAAATTGTAAAGAACTTTCACAGACTCTCATATTCCTGAAGTGATAAGATCTGACTTAAAAAGTTCTATGTTATAAACAATCTCAATCACATGCACGAAAAAAGTCTGAGTTGACCAAAATATTTTGTAACTGACATCATCTATCATTTAATTTTCATGTGCTTACCCATTTATTAAAGGAGAAAAACTTGTTAAATTGTGAAAAATCATCGAGAAAAACTTATTAAATTGTGAAAAATCATAAAATAGCTTGATGTACTTTAGACACTATCTAATAATTAGCGGGTAAATTATAAATCTTGTTTCCATGGGTTTTTCATTGAGTCAAGTATTTTGGAACCCTTTCTATCAATAAGGGATAAATCAGAAAATCTAGTAATTCATTTCTTTTACACTCAGACTGAGGTTTTATTATAGTTATAAATGTAAGCATCAAATAAGCTATAAAAATCTCAGAGACAATAAATACAAAAGATAAAAAAATATGCTATATGTTGGTTGACACTTAAATGCCAAGATGATATGTTTGATTTATTTTATATACATCAACGGAGAAAATATTTCTTAAAAAAATCTATATGGTTATATAGAGCTTTATTACTTTATCTGTGTGGTGAAAATTACACACACACACACACATACACTTAAAAGGAAGATCTGTGGGGCACCTGGATGGTGCAATCAGTTCAGCACCCATCCAACTCAGTTTTAGGTCAGGTCCAGATCTCAGAGTCATGAGATCGAGCCCCCTGTCAGGCTCCATGCTCAGCACAGAGTCTGCTTAAGAGTCTGTCTCTCTCTTCCTCTATCTCTCCCACTCGTGCTCTCTTGCTTTCATCTCTCAAACAAATAAAATCTTTAAGTGAATAAATAAACAAGGAAGATCTATGTATTTCTATCCCCAAAATTTGAAGGGGAAGAAATTAATATGTAGAAAACCATGAATACATTTAGTTTTAACATTAAGAAAGAAGAAGAAGAAGGAGGAGAAGGAGGAAAAATAAGGGGCAATTGGGTTGCTCAATCATTAATCATCTGTGTTCGGATCACATCATGATCCAGGAGTCCAGGGTTCAACCCCAAGCTCCCTGCTCACTGGGGAGTCTGCTTTTCCCTCTGCCCTTTCCCCAACTCATGCGCTCTCACTCTCTCTCCCTCAAATAAATAAAATAATTTTAAAAATGAAAAAAAATATTAAATTGTCATAAGTGAGCTATATTTGTCAGTAAATAATATAGGTACAAATTGATTTATATATAGTTTCCTTAAGACACGGGCATATCTAGGCAATATTTTAGAGTCCTAGTGCTTGAAGAAAAGAGCTCTGGAGCTAGATTGCCTGGTTAAAATGGCACAATCAGCTGTGTGACCTGGGGAAGTATACTTCATACCCTATTTTATGATTTCCTCATCTGCAAACCAGGATAAAGACAATACCTGTTCCATATGGCTCATTTGTGGACTAAATTAACTGAGACAATAATAAGCCCTAGGACAGAATGATTGCTCAATATTTGTTAATTATTGATAATGGTACTTTTTGAACTGGGAAAAGGTTATAGTGAGAAGTGACTCAAAACAAGATAAGTCTGAATGGATATTTAATTGCTCAAATCTATCCTTTTATATCATACTATAATGCCCTTCTAGAGAAAACAGGTTTTATAATATTCCCATAGAACCGATGGTCAGCTGCAACACCTTATGACCAAAATTTTTCAATATTCAAATTTCAATGGTGTTAATTTTTTTTTTTTTTTTTTTTTTTTTTTTTTGGTCAGAGAGAGAGAGAGCAAGAGCGAGCACAGGCAGAGTGGCAAGCAGAGTCAGAGGGAGACGCCGGGATCATGACCTGAGCCGAAGGCAGCTGCTTAACCAACTGAGCCACCCAGACGTCCCTCAATGGTGTTAAATTTTTTAATTCTTGGGGCGCCTGGGTGGCTCACTGGGTTAAAGCCTCTGCCTTCGGCTCAGGTCATGATCTCAGGGTTCCGGGATCCACCCCTGCATCGGGCTCTCTGCTCAGCAGGGGGCCTGCTTCTCCCCCTCCCCTCTCTCTGCCTGCCTGTCTCCTACTTGTGATCTCTGTCTGTCAAATAAATAAAAGTAAAAATAAAAATAAAAATTTTTAAGAAAGAGAATAAAAATGAAGATCTGGACACTGGAATTAAAATTACACCAAATTGGGGCACCTGGGTGGCTCAGTCTGTTAAGCATCTGCCTTCAGCTCAGGTCATGATCCCAGCCCTACATCAGCTCCTTGCTTGGCAGGAAGACTGCTTCTCCCTCTGCCTGCTGCTTACCCTGTTTGTGCGCACTCTCTCACTCTCTCACTCTATGACAAATAAATCAATAAAATCTTTAAAATAAATAAATACATAAATAAACAAAACCAAATCAAAAACCTCTCCATGAAGAGGGCTTCATTGGTAAATTCTACCAAACAAAATTAAATTTTCAAAGAAAATGTAATACTTATCCTTCTCAAACACATCCAAAAAATTAAAGAAGAGGGATCACTTCCAAACTCGTTTTATGAAGCCCTCATAACCCTGATAGCAAAACCTGACAAGGAAACCTCAAGAAAAAAATTACAGGTCAAAGTCCCCAATGAACATAAAGGCAAAATTCCTCAAAATATATTAGCAAATCAAATTCAACATACATTAAAAGAATCATACACCATGATCAGGTGGGATTTATTGCAGGGATGCAAGAATGGTTTGACATCCATAAATAATTTAGCATGTTAACAAAATTAAAAATAAAAATCATACACCCATCTCAATAGGTACAGAAAAAAATTTGGCAAAATCCAACATCTAATTTACGAGAAAATTTCTCAACAAAGTGGGTGTGAAAGAAACATACCTCAACATAATAAAGGCCATATATGACAAAACCACATCAAACACCATGCTCAGTAGTGAAACACTAACTGCTTTTCTTCTAAAATCAGGAACAAGACAAGGATGCCCACTCTTGCCACTTTTACTCAGCATAGTATTGAAATCCTAGCCACAGTAATTAGATAAAATAATAATAATAATAATATTCCGAATAGGAAGCAAAGAAGTAAAACTGTAACTGTCACTATTTGCTGAGGACATGACCCAATATGTATAAAACTCTGAAGACTCCATCAAAAAACTCTTAAAAGCAACAAATGAATTCAGTGAAGTTGGAGGATACAAAAATCAATATACAGAAATTGGTAGTGTTTCTATACACTAAAAACGAACTACCATAAAGAGAATTAAGAAAATAATCCCATTTACAACTTCATCAAAAGAATAAAATATCTAAAAATAAATTTAACCAAGAAGGTGAAAGACCTGTACACTGAAAACTATTAGACATTGATGAAATAAATGAAGAAGACACAAATAAACGGAAAGATATTCCATGCTCATGAACTGAAAGAATATTTTAAAAATATCCATACTGCTGAAAGTAATCTACTACCAAATTTAACGTAATACCTATCAGAATCCCAATGGCATTTTTCAGAATGAGAACAAACAATTATAAAATTCTAAAGTTTGTATGGAACCACAAAGATGCTGAATAGCCAAAGCAATCTTGAGAAAGAGAACAAGTTGGAGTTATCATGCTCCCTGATTTCAAATTGTATTACAAAGCCATAGTAATCAAAACAATATGGTACTGGCATAAAAACAGATGTACAGATCAATGGAACAGAACAGAGAGTCCAGAAATAAGCCCACATATAAATGGCCAATTAATTTACTACAAAAGACAACTATATACAATGGGGTAAGTACAATCTCTCAATAAATAGTGCTGGGAAAAGTGGAAAGTCCCAAACAACAGAGTGAAACTGAACCACTAATTTATACCACACACAAAAATGAAGTCAAAATGGATTAAAGACTGGAATGCAAGACCAGATACCATAGAACTCCTAGAAAAAACATAAGCTGTCAGCTCCTTGACATCAGTCTTGGCAATATTTTGGATCTGACTCTAAAGGCAATGATAATAAAAGCAAAAACAAACAAATTGGCCTACATCAACTAAAAAGCTTCTGCATAGCTAAGGAAACCATGAACAAAATAAAAAGACAACCTTCTGAGGGGGAGAAGATGTTTGCATATAATATATCCAATAAGGGGCTAATATCCAAACAATGTAAAGAACTACAACTCAAGATAACAAAAGATAATCCAATTTAAAAATAAGCACAGGGGGCACCTGGGAGGCTCAGTCAGTTAAGCAGCTGCCTTTGCTCAGCTCATGATCCCAGGGTCCTAGACTCCAGCACCACCTTGGGCTCCCTGCTCAGCAGGGAGTTTACTGCTCCTGCTCCCTCTGCCCTTCCCCCAGCTCAAGCTCGCTCTCTCTCTCTCAAATTAAATCTTTGAAAAAAACAGACACAGGATGTTAACAGACATTTTTTTTTCCCAGAGAAGACATACAGATGCCCAACAGACAGATGAAAAGATGCTCAACATCACTAGTCATCAGAGAAATACAAATCAAAACAATGAGATATGATCTCACACCTGTCAGTATGGCTATTATCAAAAAGTCAAAAAATAACATGTGTTGACAAAGATGTAGAGAAAAGGGAATGCTCATACACTATATACAGTTGGTGGGAATGTAAATTGGCTCAGCCACTATTGAAAACAGTATGGAGGTTCCTCAAAAGAAATTAAAAATAGAACTACCATATGATCCAGCAATTCTACTTTTGGGCAGTTACTTAAAGAAAATGAAAACATAAACTAAAAAAGGCATATGCACCTCTCTGTTCATTTCAGCATTATCTATAATAGTCAAGATACGAAAATAACCTGTATCCTTCAATGGAGAAATGGATAAAGATGTGATACAACACACACACGCACACACACACACACACACACACACACACACCGGAATAGTACTCAGTCATAAAAAAGAAGGAAATCTTGTCATTTGTAACCACCTGGATGGACCTTGAAGGTATTACACTAAATAAGTTAGGTGGGGAAAAACAGCTACCATTTAATTTCATATATATGGGCACCTGAGTGGCTCAGTGGGTTAAGCCTCTGCCTTCAGCTCAGGTCATGATCTCAGCATCCTGGGATCGAGTTCCGCATCAGGCTCTCTGCTCAGCAGGGAGCCTGCTTCCCCCTCTCTCTCTGCCTGCCTCTCTGCCTACTTGTGATTCCTCTCTCTGTGTGTCAAATAAATAAATAAAATTTAAAAAATAATTTCAGATATATGCAAAACCCAAAAAAAAAACAAATAAAAATTAGAGATACAAAGAACAGATTGGTGGTTATCAGACGGGAAGGGGGTAAGTGAAAAGAATGAGGTCAGTTGTATGGTGACAGACGGTAACAAGACTTTATTGGTGATCACTTTGCTTTGTATGCAAATATCAAATTATGCTGCATACCTGAAACTAATAATGCCATGCCAATTTTCCTTCAGTTAAAAATTAAATAAAATTACACTTAAGAGGTATCTATGGAAATGAGTTTTTTCTACTGGCCTTTTTTTCTACATTCTATTATTATTATTATTATTAGTTTCATTTTTATTTTAGAGAGAGAATGAGAGCACAGGGAGAGGGCCAGAGGGAGAAAGAAACTTAAGCAAACTCTTTGTTGAGTAGAGACCCCCACACAGGACTCAATCTCACAACCCTGAGATCATGACCTATGCCAAAACCAAAAGTCCAACACCTAATTAGCCACCTGTGCCACCCAGTACCCCTTTATAGGTTCTATTTTAATGGGCTTCAAATACTTTTTTTTCTTTCCCACTTCATTATTCTGATAACCATTTTCTAAATTAATGCAATTTTTTAAATTAATTAATTAATCTACCTATTTATTTATTTATTTTAGTACAGAGAGTGCATAAAGCATTTTCTTTGTTCCTGGAGGCACAAAGATAAGCTGGAAGGAATACTTGTTTTCAGAGAGCTTAGATATATAACTGGGGGAAGAGCATATAAACACATAATTCCAATATTGCAAGACAACTGTTAAAGAGAACGGTTTACAAAGGAAACATAGCCATCTTTCATGGGTGGGTCAAGTAAGGCTAGAAAAGGAAGAGATGTCTAAGCTGTATCTTGAGTGATGTAAAGGCGCCTCACAGGATAAAGGGCAAACATGGAAGGGAGGCAGTTGAAAGCAGTGCTGATTCTGGTATCAGAAAAAGATAATGCAGGGCAGGCAGCATGAAAGACCTAGGGCATCTAAAAATCAGCAAGTGTTGGTACCAAGTGGGAGAAAGTGGTGAGTGCAGACCATGAAGGCTCTTGTACCACCATTTAGTGTTTATTTTCTAAGTTATGGAAAGACATTGACTATTTTATGGAGTGTAACAATGTAATCATATTATAGAGATACTGAAATAATAGTATTGGCAGGCTTCAGTATCTAACTGATCAGATACGGAAGGCATAAGAGTCGTCAAAGCCTTGTTGGTTTCTGGCTTGCACTAGGTAGTAACTAAATTAAACTATAAAAATAGTGTAGTAAAACAAACAATAGGTTTGCATTTAATGGAAAAACACAATAAAAACCAGTAGACTGTATAATTGCATTTGTTACAGTCACTAACTACTTTATATCTTTATTCAGGAAAAATATTTGGCTCTAAAAGTTTACCTGATTAGCTATACATGTACAAAGGTGGTTTATTTAAAACAAAATAATGCAGTATCCAAAGCACTTTATGAAACACAGAAGAAAGAATACCAGTTCAACATCAAATTATTCAGTACTCACCAGATCCTTAATATGTGCTATGTAATAATTACCACTGTAATAAAAGAAGATGTGCTTTCAACTCTTAATTTTCTAAACAATTCAAGTCTGACTTTTTGGGGTAATAGTGGAGATGGGACACCATCATAAAATGTAATATAAAATTACCACTCCATTTACAAGGGCATGTTGAATGAACTTATAATAGGCCATGTGTGGGAGTTACTCATAAAAGGTTAGGTATCAGATTTTACAGTTGAAGAATCTCATGTAAATTATGGTGCAATATACCAAAGTTATTCTCAACATAAAGTCATGCAGAAACTATTGCAGGTTGGTAGAATTCCACTTAGCACAATACAGAACACACAGCTACCTAGTAATAGAAGGGAGAAGGGCCAGCTGTAATATACCACCACGGAGAAACTTAGTTCTCAAGAGTCTGCTGTTTTCTAAGTATAAACCGTGTGCCCTTTTTCCTTTTTTTCTCTTTGATTCTTAGATTTTTCTGTAAGTCCAGAAGTATTTCAGAATTTAAACAAATGAACTAGTATCTTTGAAAAAAATGGAACAAATTTGCCATGTTTAATCTTTTGTCGGCAATTCAAAGAAACAGGAGAAGAAAAAAATGCGGGAGTTAATTTCAAATTCTACTTTTGTATGTATTTGAAATTTTTATCACATATTTTTTAAGAAGAACAAATATACTGATTTTCTATATGTCATAAATGATCAAGGTTTCAAACTTAAAATATAGCATTCCAGATGACAATTTTCAAAGTCAAAGAAATTCTTTACATTTATATATTAGACTGTTTAAATATATTCATATCCACAAACATGCTCGACAAACAGTTCCAAGAATAATACAACTAACTTCCATAAACCCACAACCCAAAGACCCTCCAACTGTCCCAATACTGCTTTATTCTACAGCAAAAGAATCCAAGCTAGAATCATAATGTACACTCACTTAGTACATCTTTCTAGTTTCACACAATCTGAAATATTTTCTCAGCTTTTTTTGGCTTTCTTGGCCACAAAATTTTTAAAACAAAACAATAATTTGGTAAAATATTTACATGTATTTAAGGAGTACCACCATTGATTAGATTCATGTTATGTACTGTTGGCCAAATTATCACAAAATCATCATGTGACACCTATTCCAGTGACATTAACTTGGTTTACTTAAGACGGTATCTGCTGTATTTCTCCAGTTGTAAAATAAATTGTTTCCTCAACCCATTCCCACTGTAATTAATAAGTGCCTTGTTGCAGGATATTTTAAAACTATGTAAAGTCTCATTTTTCATCCTATTTTCACCCAATAATTTTAGTACCCATGGATATCTCTTCTATGATTTAATCACTAATATGATGGTTGCCAAATGTGATTTTCTAATTTAATCTGTTATTTCACCTTGACTAGTTGGTATTACATAGCAAGAGATTTTACTCCCTTCTAATTTATTCTTCTGTTTATTGATATCATATCAAATATGTGGTGACCCACATATTTCTATTTTATTCAACAAGTGAAAAACTATTCACAGTAGTATTTTCATACTCAAATTGACCTCAGTTTGATGGGTGGAAGCTCCTTGAAACTGGTTTTTTATGTTCTTTTAAAGTGTCTCCACCATTTTATGAGTAATTCTTCACTTTTCTCAAAAAACAAGTTACCTCAGGTCTAAAGTATTCTTTCTTTGCTTTGGCCTTGGAAACAATAATTTCCCAAGGTACTTAGAAACCATGGTCTGAGTTCTAGGTATGCTAACTGTAGTCCCTAGGTAGGCTCAGACGAAGAAGGATAGGAGGGAAAGACGGAATGTAAAGAGAAAAGAAAGGCTCTTCTTTTATTTGGATATATATTAAAGCATATTGATGTCATGTGATTTCATCTCTCTACATATTGAAGGATATATCTCTAGAAGGCATGAAATTTACACACACACACACACACACACACACACAGGTTTTATATAATACCCAGTACATTATAAAATGCCATGGATTGACTCAAAAATGTCTTTTCGAAACTGATATATTCAGGTCAGTCTCTATTAAAATGTATACGTTTTTTACTCAGTGTTATATTTCTTAAGTCTCCTAAGTCCTCCTCCTTTTTTTTTTTTTTTTTAATTTATTGTCTCCTAAAGAATTAAGAGTTAGTTGTGCTTGACAAAGGTCTTAACCTTCCCCAAAGCTTGACAAAATTTTAGACAGGTTTCTTCCTGAGTATAGACCTCTGACAGCCCTTTCCTTAGAGAATTTACTTTAGACAACCTGCTATTGTACATTTTCTCTCTGCCTCTTTGAGATATAAATCCCAGTCTCTTGCCAGTTTTGCAATCCAATAATGTCTTTCTAGAAACCTGGGAGCCATTCCTTTGAAATGTAATTATCTGGGAAGATAATGTCCCTATCGCCCTGTCTCAGTGGGAGGGCAAGAGTCAATTAAGCACCAATTAGCAAACACTTATGGCCTAATGACACTAACCAACTTCCCCAATAACATTCTCCAGTACTTCTCACTAGCTCACCTTAATGCTGAAAACTCTACTTTTATTTCAGCAGAGCTGAGTTCAATCTCTCTCCCCCTACTGCAATAGTCTTGAATAAAATCTCCCTTCCCTGTTTAACTTGTATGGTGCAATTTTTCTTTCAAATTAAGTAAGCCTGCACGTTCTCCCCAGAATCATTTGTCTTATTCCTCACATATAGTTTATACCTAGTCCCTCTTGGTAAGGACTAAACACTTATGGCACCTCAGAATCCATATATCAAAGCTCTAACCCCTAATGTGATGGTATTTGGAGGTGGGGCCTTTGGGAGGTAATTAGGTTTAGTTGAGTCATTGAGGGTAGAACTCATGTGATTGGGTCCATGTCCTTACAAAAAGAAGCTGAGCAGCGTGCTGTCTTCCATGTGGGGACCTCCTACTTGCAAGCCAAGAGGAAGGTTCTTACCATAATCTGATTTTGCTGGCACCCTAACGTCTGACAGCCTCCACAATTGTGAGAAATGAGTTTCTGTTGTTTAAGCCATCCAGTCATTGGTATTGTTACAGCAGCCTGAGCTAAGGCAGCTGTATTTTCTGTGGAACTGAAATTAATCATAAATTCCTGCTCATGTTTAGATCCAATCTATTAATAAGAATGGTTCATAGGTGATTCTATTTTACCAATATAGGGAGAATATGCTGTGAACTGAATTTTGTCATACAAAAATTCACATGTGTAAAACTCTAAACCCCAATGTGACTGTATCTGCAGACAGGGTCCTTAAAGAGGTAATTAAAGTTAAGGCTGTAGTCCAATAGGAGTCGTGTCCTTGTAACAGGAAGAGACACCAGGTATATACACACAGAGAGAAAAGGCCTCAGGCAAACATGGCAAAGCAGGTAGCTGTCTGCTAAGCCAAGGAGACAATCATATTCAAGTTAGAAGATCTAGAGCCACCTAATACCCAGGTAGCACCCCGAACCAATTAAGTCAGAAAACTCTGGGGCTAGCAACCAAACATAAGTATTTTTCATCAACTGAATTGATTTATAAATCACATGCAAAAATATTCAGAGATTAAAGTATATTTTTTTAATGCCTACAAGCAGGAACCTAGTTAAGATATACAACATTTCCATCACTCAATGGAGTTTTTTCTTGCCTCTGTGTAAGATGGAGCCTGGTGACTGGATAGCTACTAAAACCTTTGTGTAAAAAAAAAACCTTGAAGGTCCTAAGGCTGCTATGAAGAATTAAAGTGATGTAATATAAATCTACAAAAGAACAAGATTACCTCTAGATATGTGAACAGGCATAAAGAAGGCTTCTAACCTGCATACCAATTTGCAATAGACATGCATATTATTTTTAGTACTTTGTTCCCTTCCTGCGTCCTGTCTTCCTTCCTTCCCTCTCTCACACAGTCTTATTTTTTTCTGACCTCCAATTTGCTAGCTATTTCATTTTATTGCTGTTTTAACCCATGTTTATATTCCTTCTCCACCCCCCCCAATCAATTTACTAATTTTAATGTGCCTTTTAGCTGGAAAACAAACTAAAAGCACATTGGATACTTTTCAGAGCCGAGGGGTCTTTCCTCTGAATAAATTTTATGATGTTTAGTGCTTGACATTTTAACTTTTGCATGCCTAAAGACAGTGTTCTATGCGGGGAATACCCTCTTTTGCCAAGTTTTGTATAGATGCAGAATTATTCTTATCATATTCATGATTTTTAGAATACACAACTCTAATCAACTCCTACCATTTCTTTCTGCCATCGGGAACCACATCTGTCAGCAGCAAACTCTGCTCTGAATTTTCTCTCTACTTTCTGGCCTATATTAACAGCTGCTTCTGAGACCACCTGGCTGTAGCACTAGCAAGAGGAAGCTATTTGGCTGTTATTAAATCTCAGGACCAGAAAGAGGAGGTTGATGGTGTGGACCAGATGTTTTCCCCATTGCTCAGTAATGCTTCTAAGCCTCCTCTCTGCTGGGCTGTAAAATAAATTCCTCTTAAGCCACTCCTTCAGTCACATCTTGTGCTTCTCACTTAAACTCATGATTCATGTCCACAATTCCTTTAGTTTGTAATCCCAGGTAACTTCACTATTTATGGCTCTCTTGGACCATCACCTCCCATCCTTCCCACTCACTACTTAGAAACTTATCTGCCATTATCTGTATCATCCAAATACCCATTGCACTGACCTCTACATTTTCTCTTCTTTCCAGATTTGATTCCATGGCTTATGATACTCAGATTATTACAAACATTCTCAGAAAACTAGTCCTTCTCTTTATCATCACACTTAATTAGTGTACCCCAATCACAGGTGAAGTCAACTACCCTCAAAAAAAAAAATAAAATCAGTCTCACTGGTTTAATTTTAAATAAATGATAACATATCTCAAACAACTTATACTGCCTTTTGATCTTACTCTGTGCCCTTAGGAAGCTCACTTTCTTATTATATATAAACACATTTTATACTTCTTTCTTTATCCTCATCATAATTCTACCCAACACATAGCTGATGGCTTTGAACCTTATTTCACTGAGAAAGTAAGAGATCCTAATATTGAGGCTAAGATTATAGGAACAAATTAGGAGCATCCCAAGAAAACCTAGGTAAAACCTGACTTTTCTGTAGGTTTCATTAAATATTTACTATGTGAGTTTGTCCCCTCCACCACCACCACCCCCCCCCCCGCCGCCCCGTACTGGGCTTGCATTAAAAATAAAGTTGCTTTGGGCACCTGGGTGGCTCAGTGGTTAAGCCTCTGCCTTTGGCTCAGGTCATCATCTCAGGGTCCTGGGATCGAACCCCGCCTCGGGCTCTCTGCTCCTCAGGGAGTCTACTTCCCCCTCTCTCTCTCTGCCTGCCTCTCTGACTACTTGTGATCTCTGTAAAATAAATAAATAAAATCTAAAATAAAATAAAATAAAGTTGCTTCGTAAAAAATTCTGTAAAGATAATATTCTAAATAAGTGAGCCTAGATCCTCATCAATGGCCTGAGAAAGGCAAGTGCTTTGAAAACATGGTATAGAAAATGGAAAAGGGAGGTAAGAGCTGTGTTAAATATTCAGCTCCACTGGTAACTATGTAAATTTCTGTACCTTTCATAGTATCTAAGACTTGGTTCATGATTGGAAAAGGAATATATTGGTCTGAATGATCATTAAGATGCTGTCAAAGTGACATTTTGGAATCCTCTTTATATTAGGGAACTCAGCAGAAGGAAAACATGAGTCCTGGCAAAAAACACAGTTAGGGTTTTAGAAAACTGTATATTCATCATGAGTTAAAAATTTTGGAACTCATAACATTAAAAGATCATTATATAAAAAAGATAGAACTTCTATCTTTCAGTACAGTATCAGAGATAAATGTTCTCCAATAAATTTCTTTCAATAAAATTGTTGCATTTTGTTCTTAATTGTGGTGCTCATGATTTACTTTTACAGTACCTGGAGGGAGTATTTATAATCTGAGAGTGCTACAACTTTTCTTAAAAATTTCATGGGCGTTTTATATAAGGAAAAAGTGCCCTTGGAGTATCATATAAAATTAGAAACCTAGCCCAACACCCAAATGCTATAAATCCACACATTTTCTTTGCAATTCTGGAGCTTTGTAAATCAAATCTAATCCCCAATGCATAATATATGCTGTCAGCTACTACTTGCTATTAATAACAGGTGACATTCCTCTCCAACAAGTCTAAGACATTTTATCGCATTTAATGTAACAATTGCAAGTCTCTGCAGGTGAATGCAGATAGTAACAGTAAATAGAACTTTAAAAATCCAGAAAAGTACAGAAAATTGGAAATGTACTAAAAGTAGGTTTACTTCTGAGTTAGTACTGGAAGTCATAAATGCAGTAATTGCATTTAGGTGAGAAGAGTCGGAGTGACCAAAGCAGTGATTTAAAACCTATGTACCCACTGAGATGAAGTTAGGAAACCTAATCTTTTCTTATGTTGTCAAAGGTGTTATTTTGCATCACGTAAAAAACGTAATTTCCATTATTTCAAAGTCTGCTTTCTCAGAAAACTAAAATCAAATATTAACCATTAATCTTAATGATTTTAATATTAGGCTCTATGGTTTATACTTGGTATATGGTGAGCTTTAAGATTTTTTTCAAAATTGTTACATCTACACAAACTTTACTTGGACCATAATATTTTCTGTCCAATCTAACCTTATTCAATAATCACTTCTATCAGTTACACACATACACATTCATATATACAAACTAAACTAACCATAAAATCTCCATACTTGTCTATATTGCTTTAATTACTGTTTGTTTTCCCTTTTTTGGTAAAATGTCAAAATATCTCAAAATATCTTCTATTAATTTATCATTTCTGCCTTAACAAACTGCCATACATTGGTGCCATAAGATCACAAAAATTTATCTTAAAAGTTCTCCAAGTCAGAATTCTGGAATGGATCTCATGGACTAAAGTTATAGGGTTTTTGTTGTTGTTGTTAAGGTGTGCTGCATTCCTTCTGAAGGTTTTGAGAGGAAAAAAACCTTTCCGTGCCTTCTGCAGCATCCAGAGGTTGCCACATTCCTAAGCTTGGGGCCCCATGCCATCTTCAAACTCAGCAGTGGCTGAGTGAGTATTTTTCACACTGCATCATTCTGACACTGACTTCTCTGCTTCCCTCTTCTGTATTTTAAGGACTCTTGGGGTTACATTTGACTCATCCAGGTAATTTCCCAATCTTAATTTCCGTTGATGAGCCATTTTAATTCCATCTGCAATCTCAATTCTTCCTTACCATGTGATGTATTCACAGGTTCCAGGAATTAAGATGTGGAAATTTGGGGGGAGCCATTATTCAACCTACCATATCCTCCCACCTTTAAGTTATGTATTTTAGTAAAACTGTTGTGTTGTTGTTGTTGTTTTAATAGATATTAGCTAATTTTTTAAATGAAGCCTCTTCAGTGCTATGGCAGGCAAACTCCAAGACGGGCCCAACAACATCCACAACCTGCTGTCCCAAACTTGTGAAATTCCCTCCCTTTGAATGAGGACTACAGTAGTGAATTGATTATAACAAACAGAATATGCCAAAAGTGATAAAGAGTCACCATATAATTAGGCTACACAAACTGTGACTTTCGTCTTACCAGCTTAAAAAGCCACATGGGGCAGGGAAACGTGGCAAAAGTGAGAAAAAAACTAAGGCCTTGGTTCAAACCATTCTTATTGGACTAAATGCTATCAAGAACCATCCACTGAGTGACCTTGAAGGAGATGATTTCCCACTTGTTCACTGAGACCCTAATTAGACCCAACTCCTTAATTATACTCTCACAAGAGACATGTAAGCAAAAAAAAAAAAAAAAAAAAAAAAAACACCATCAAAATAGGACCTGGATTCTTGATCCACAGTTATTTTGAAATAATACATGTGGGTTATCTTAGCCAACTAAGTTTTGCGGTGATTTGTTACACAATAATGTACAACTAATAATTTTTTTTTTAAGCAACAACTAGGTCTTAACATGTTGAACAAATCACAAAAATAATGTAAAGTCAAAAAGCAGTTATGAAAAATACAAGTCTCATCTTGACGTCTGAGTTTAAAAAATATCTGGTCACCAAGGACTGGACAAAGCTTCATGTCAAAATATTTTGGAGAAAAAAAAAAAAATGGAGGAGAAAGGTGAATTAGAAAAAGCTTTCCACCTACCAAATAAAGTAGTATTTCATACTTTAACTTGAAGGAAAAGAAAACTTACCAGGAAAAGGATGAATAAGTAGATTCGGCTGTCTCCCAGAGAGAGGATCCTTATTTCTTCGCAGACCAAGAACTTGGGCAACTAATAGATTTTTGTCCAGAGGAGATTCGTGTCTTGCGGCCAGGAAAGATGACGATTAATGAGAGAATACAGCTAGAATGTTGGATCCAGGTAGAGCATCAAATATTCTAATTATTTGCATATACCACAACTGGTTTATCCTTTCAACTAGCGATGGGCCATTTGGGTTGATTCCACCTTTTGCCCGTTGGGAACAGGGCTAAGGTGCACTGGGTCAGAAAGGTCCTGACGCTGCTATCCACGTGAAAGCCCAACAAACAACTCTCTAGCGGTTAATTTTAGACACCTAGAATCTGCCAGGAGGAACAGCTGGACCGAGGAAAATAAATTGGTGTGTTTAGGTAGCTTAGTCGTGCAACTTGGCATATGCCCAGTTTGTGAAAAGGGGCACTGGGCCAGCAGCCCGCTCTCCCCGCAGGGCCCTTTGGTTTCCCGGAAACGCTAAAGATTTGCAGCCCGCGCATGCGCAGTTCACGCCCGCCGGCTGCCCACCTGTGGAGTTCCCTTTCCAGCCCAGTGTCCACGCCAAAGCTGTGCTCCACTACTGGCCAGACCTCTCCACCACACGAGGACTCTGAGGCGGGGCCAGGCACACAAGAGCACTGCGGTTTGCACGATGCGCGGTGTAAGCCAGAAAACTGACAGAAAAGTCTGGGAGGAGAGGCACCAGAAATACCCAAGTTTTCTCAGCCCAGGGTTCGCGGACCTCCCGTTATACTCTGGAAACCTCGCGAGATCGGGCGGGCTCTACAATGCACTGGTGCACCGCAGTGCCTGGGCCTGGTTTAACCACTCTCTCAGCAGCCCTGGGGTGTAGCACCTCCCGGACCTGCCTCTTCTGCCGCTTTTTCAGGACCCTCACTTACCCCTCCCACACACAGTGGGGAATCACTTGATGCACCGTCTGGGCTCCAAGTGTGCAGCGTTTGCCTTGATGGGAGATCGCACGTGCACCACTGTCGGGCCAAGCGTGGCCCTGACCTGCAGGTGTCACCCTTCATGTTAGGGAGGAAAATTGTATTTGAACACCTGTTTGCAATTATTTAGGTATTCACCTCAGAGTGCAATTGCTGAGTCATATGTAAATTTCTTCCTTTCTTATTCTGATGCCTTTTATTTCTTTTTGCTGCCTAATTGCTCTTAGAACCTCCAATATTGTATTGCCTGCAGCCGTGAAAGCGGGCCGGCATCCTTGTATCTTTCCTAATCTTAAGGACAAGATTTTAGTCTTTCTCTATCGAGTATTTTGCTAGCAGTGATTTTTTCATAAATGCCCTGTATCATGTTCAGGAAATTCAATTTCTGTTCTGTTTTGTGAGTGGTTGTGTTTTTTTGTTTGTTTGTTTGTTTGTTTATTAATTTTTATCATGAAGGGTATTGGATTTCGTCAAATAATTTTTCTGTGCCAACTCAAATGATGATGCTTATTTTATTTTTTCCCTTCATTCTCTTATTACATTGATTGATTTTATGATTTTATGTTAAACCACCTTGCATTACTGAGATAAATCCCGTTACATCAAGGTGTATCCTTTGAATGTGCTGTTAGACTCAGTTTGTTATTATTTTGTTAAGAACTTTTCTATCTATATTCATAAGGGATACTAATCTGTACTTTTCTTTCTTGTACTGTACTCACTTGCCTTGTTTTGGTATCTGAGTCATACCATTGGCCTCATAGAATGAGTTGGACAGTGCTCCTTCCTCTTCTGTTTTTTGGGAAGAATTTGAGAAGATTTTTATTAATTCTACTTTAACGTTTGAAGCCATCTATTCCTGGACTGCTTTTTATTGGGAATTATTATTACTGATTCTACTTTTTTTTTTTTTTTTGCAGATTTCTATGTCTTTTTTAATTACTTTTGGTAAGATGTATGATTCTCAGAATTTTTATATTTTATCTAGGTTAATTTGCTTCCTTTTGATCTTTAATGGTAATCTCTTATAATCTTTTTTATTTCTATAAGTTTGGTAATAATGTGCTCATTTCTTTTTTTAATCATCTACATATTCTCCTTTTTTAATTTGACAGTTTACCTAAACGTTTATCAATTCTGTTAAACTTTTTAAAGAACACATTTTGGTTTTGTTCATTCTCTTAATTATTTTCCCATTATCTACTTCATTTTTTACCACTATAATCTTTATTATTTAATTCCTTCTTCTAGATTTAGATTTAATTTTCTCTTTTTCTTTTTCTTGTTCTATAAGGAACAAGTTTAGGTTATTGATTTTAGATATTCCTACTTTTTTGGCATAGGCATTTACTGCTATAAATTTTGTTTAAATAGTCTTTGCTGCCTCCAATTGCTTTGGTTTCTCTTTTGTTTATTTTTTATGTTGTGGTTTTGTTTTCATTTCTCTCTAAATATTTTCTACTTTCCCTTGTGATTCCTTCTTGACACACTATTTAAGAGTTTGTTATTTAACTTCCACATATTTATGAATTTTCAACATAGTAATTTAAATTTTGTTACTGATTTCTAGCTTCACTCTATTGTGTTCATAAAAGATTTCTTTTTGTTTTAAATTTCAGTGTTGTACAATTTGTTAACACTTATTTTGCTGCCTTATCTAAGATCTATTCTGGTGGCTCCTGGGTGGCTTGGTCGATTAAATGTCTGCCTTCCGCTCTAGTCATGATCTCCAGGTCATGGGATTGAACCCCGGGTCAGGCTCCCTGCTCAACAAGGAGTCTTATTCTCCCTCTCCTCCTCCCCCTCCTCGTGCTCTCTCTCAAGTAAATAAATAAAATCTTTTAAATATAATCTGTTCTGGAGAATGTTGCATGAAAGGTCCTACTTATCCATGTGGTGGGATGTTTATTTGATGGTATTCCACAGGTCTCAGTCTATCTTAAGTTTTCTTTGTTCTTTTTCCTTTCTGCTCTTCAAACTGGATAATTCTAATGTCCTCTCTGCAAGTTTGCTGATTCTTTTCTGCATGCTTAAATCTGCTCTTTACTGCTTTAGGGAATTTTTCATTTCAGTTATTGTGCTAGTATGCTCTAGTTTTTCTGTTTTGATTCTTTATATAATTTCTCTCTTCCTTGATATTCTCTATTTCTTCATACATTATTCTTCTGTTTCCCTGTAGCGCTTTGTCCATGGTTTCCTTCAGTTCTTTGAGCATATTTAAAATAGGTGATTTAATGTCTCTCTCTAGTAACAATGTCTGTCCTTCCTCAGGGACAGTGTTGTAGATTTTTTTTTTCCTTTGGAAGGGCCAGATTTTGTTATTGCTTTGTATATTCCATCATATTTTGCTCATAACTGGGAATACCAGATAGTTTAATGTAATTCTAAAAATCACAATCTTTTTTAAAAATTTTTATTTTTTTTAATAAACATTTAATGTATTATTAGCCCCAAGGGTACAAGTCTGTGAATTGCCAGGTTTACACACTTCACAGCACTCACCATAGCACATACCCTCCCCAATGTCATAACCCCACCACCCTGTCCCTACCCTCTCCCCCTGGAAACCTTCAGTTTGTTTTGTGAGATTAAGAGTCTCTTATGGTGGGGTGCCTTGGTGGCTCAGTGGGTTAAAGCCTCTGCCTTCAGCTCAGGTCATGATCCCAGGGTCTTGGGATCGAGCCCCTCATCGGGCTCTCTGCTCAGCAGGGAGCTTGCTCCCCCCCCTCTCTCTGCCTGCTTCTCTGCCTATTTGTGATCTCTGTCTGTCAAATAAATAAATAAAATCTTAAAAAACAAAAAAAGAGTCTCTTATGGTTTGTCTCCCTCCCAATCCTGTCTTGTGTCATTTTTTTTTCCTACCCTCCAAACGCCCCACATTGCATCTCCACCTCCTCATATCTGGGAGATCATATGATAGTTGTCTTTCCCCGACTGACTTATAAAAATCACATTCTTTTCTTCAGCTTTTCCCCCTTGCTTGTTTTGGGCTGTGACCATTTGTTTGTTCAGTGACTTTTCTAAACTATTTTTGGAATGTTTGTATTCTTTGTGTGGCCTCTGAAGTCTCTGTTCCTTAATTTACATTTAGTTAATATTTTGACAAAAATTTCCTCGAATGCCAGGAGAGAAACAGAGAGTAAGAGAGAATAATGAAACAAACAGAAAGAAAAAGAAAAATGAAAGAAAGAAAGGAAAGAAAGAAAGAAAGAAAGAAAGAAAGAAAGAAAGAAAGAAGGAAAGAAAGAAAGAAAGAATGGATATCCTAGTTTTTGTATATGGAACTGGGGGACTCCTTCATAACTTTAGCCAGGCCATTTACACCCCTGCCTTATCCTTCCCAGTGTGCTTCGCTAAGCCTAGAGATCAGCCAGAGTTAAGATTCAGGATCTTCTTAGATCTTCTCTGAGTACACATCTTGCCCTAGGCAAAGTCTCGGCTCTCTAAACTCCCTAGAATACAAAGGACTTTACTAATATCCCAGTTTCCCAAAGAAACTCTCTCCCCAGTTTTCCCTTCAAGGCTTTAGGAGCTCCGTTGTATACCTCAAGCATAATATTTTACCTTAGGCAGTTGAGGGTTGTGTGCCTTACAAGATTTTCCAGGAATGATTACTGTTTTTCCACCCCAAGTGACTGCCACGTTAGGTATAATAGAGATAAATGGTTTGCTTCGGTCCCTGGTAGCCCCCAGACAGATTAGAAGATACAAACACAAATTCTTTGTCTATAAGAGCTGCTCTGTTGCCCTGGGACCAGGCTCGCAGCTTCCAGACCACCATCAAGCTGTGAAGGAAGGAAGGGCAGGCCAGATAAAAATGCCACATAGCTTACTTGCCATTTTTAAATTTCCTTTCCCTAGATGAAGCATTCCCTCGGTTGCTGGAAACCTTTGTTTTCCAGAGTTCTGACACAGCTAATTCTGATAGTTTTAGCTCGAATTTTCGATGTTTCTGTGGAGGGATGGGCCACTGGAGCTGTCTCTGCATTTCCCTGACGGCTTCCAAGCCCCTCAGCTTCCTAAGTTGTTGCTCAGTAATAGGTAACAAATACAATGACTCAAACTAAAATTTAGATGCATGTATTAGGACACATTGTATGTGTCTCTTTTAGACTCAGCACTGCCATCTTCCCCGCCTGTTTCACTTCCCTTCCCACTCCCAAGTCTGCTGTTTTCAGCTGTTGCAATGAGAACCCCTGAGTCGTGAACCATATAGCCACTATTTCATGGACTAAGGTAGCCACTAACAAGTGACCATTTATTTGTATGAGCCTTCTGTGAGCTCCTCTGCACAAAAGTGTAAGACTGGGAGCCAAGCACCAGGCTAATAAACTAGACCCCTGTATTATTAGCTCTTCCCAACCTTTCCAGACCTGGAGAAAAATCTAGACTTTTGGTCGAAGAAATTGGCTTAATGACACAACTTGAAAGGCATGGCTTGACTCTCATTAGAGTAAACTCTAATAGAAGGAAAACACTGCAATGGGGACCAAGAAAGTAAATTTATTTTTCTTACTCCCATCCAAGTACTATTCTACAAAGCAGAAATTCATAAAGCGGGACGCCTGGGTGGCTCAGTTGGTTAAGCAGCTGCCTTCAGCTCTGGTCATCATCCCAGCGTCATGGGATCGAGTCCCGCATCGGGCTCCTTGCTCCGCAGGGAGCCTGCTTCTCCCTCTGACTCTGTCTGTGCTCGCTCTCGCTCGCTCTCTCTCTTACAAATAAATAAATAAAATCTTTTAAAAAAAAAAAGAAAGAAAGAAATTCATAAAGCCTCTATGAAGGCATCATTGAAGGCCCACCATGAGTTGTATTTGTTATGAAGAACAGCAAGTTCCCTAATGCCTATATTCTGTTTGGTCTGTATCCTTTCTGACCACACTTCCTTCCCCCATCACCCCACTTCTACTTCCTTGTGATTATATTCCTCAAAAAAATAATAGTTCTTGGGTTTTTTGTTTGTTTGTTTGTTTGTTTTTATTTATTTTTGTGTGTGTGTGTGCATGAGCAGGGGAGGGGCAGAGGGAGAGAGCGTATCTCAAGCAGACTCCACACTGAGCACAGAGATCAACTCAGGGCTTGATCCCGGGACCCTGAGATGATGACCTGAGCTGAAATCAAGAGTTGGCACTTAACTGACTGAGATACCAGGTGTCTCAGTGGCTGTTTTCTATAAAATGCTGGGCAAGGCATTAAATTACAGATTTTTTTTTTTTAATGTGTTCTGTGCCCACCCAAGTGTGTGAGCCAAGATCTGTAAACACTCTACATGGCGTTATCAGTCATCCCACTTTTCCTAATGTGACTCATCATTAGCAATATAACTTTGGGGCTTAAATTAGGTAAGTTATTATCACCAGAAAATAGCTAGATAAATGTAAGGCAATTAAATTAATCTATTCATATAATATTTATTAAATGGTTGGCAATATTCTGAGTAGTACGTAAGATATCACCACATTTAAATTCAGCCAAAGCCACAGCTAGTGGTTTTGAGAGACTAATCATTGCTAGAATTACATACAGGTTTTTGGGCTTCTAACACTGTTACATTTGGAGACATTTTGAATTATCTCAAGTTCAATCAGAGAGACAGTTGCCTAGTTTCTATCACTACTTTAATCACAATCAATGAAAAATCTTTATACCAATGATTTCAGTTAGGCCAGTTCACTTTGATGAAAAGACCTGAGTATAAGCAGAAACAGAGAGGTTGTGATGTGATGGATAAAGCACAGAAAGAGAATAAATGTGGGTGGGATGCATATGACCAGGAGATGAAATGTTCTCTCTTTCTTAAAGATTGATTTATTGATTGATTGATATCAGAGAGATATTAGAGAGAGAGAGAGAGAACAAACAGGCATTGTGGCAGGAAGAGTCAGAGAAATAAGCAGGCTCCCTGCTGAGCAAGGAGCCCAATGTAGGATTCGATCCCAGGACCCTGGGATCATGACCTGAGCCGAAGGCAGCAGCTTAACCGACTGAGCCACCCAGGGACCCCCAGGAGATGAAATGTTCTTATTATACCATGAATGTTTTAGTAATTTTAAACAATTTATTTTTACTCTTTTACTTCCTTATGTAGAGTCTTACTCATTTTCTATCTCTTGTATATATCTCCTCCTGATTTGAAACCAATAACTTCACGGCATATGCCATTATTTCATCCTTATTTATATATATAGATTGATATAAGTAGATAAATGGATTTATATAAGTAGATAAGGATGAAATAATGGCATATGTAGCAAAGTTATATATGTATATAATATATATAATCAGATAGATATAAACATATCCTTATATACATATACATATAGATACATCTCAGAAATCAGAAATATGTGATAAAATAAAAGGGTATTTTGCCTTAGACTCGATCCAGACTTCTGGGATCTTTTGAAAGTTATCCAATCTCTGTGCTTCCATTTCCTCATTTGAAAAAGGTGGATAATAATCGTACTACTCTCATAAAGTTGTGAGGATTATATCATAACAATGCTTAGAACATTGTACACACCCAATAAATCTTGGGTATTGTTGCAGGCTTCCAGTTTGAACTGCCCATGCATTAAGAGCAAGAAGCTAGGTATGTGAGAATAAAGACTTATTTAAAGAGAGAGAGCAATCTTCTTAAAACAGAAAGGAAAGGGTAGATTCTGCTGTGATATAGTATATATTGACAGCAGAATAAAAGAGAATTATGTAGCCTTAGGAAGTACTGACCACAAGAAAGACATAGCCCCTTCATATGAACCATCCAAACCTCTTCGCTTACAGGCATTTTTACACAATATCAGACATACAGAAGAAACCTTTAAAAAATAGTCATTCAGGCCTTTATTTATAAAATACGCTACAGAGCCAGATAGTAGTGATCTTATAAGTCAGCCTAAATTATTTGTTCATTAATTTACCAACTATAATATATTCACTTATCATGGTGAGGAAATCTACATTTTGTTCCATGATAATGACCAGTGTCAAGATACTTTTTTTTTTTAAAGATTTTGTTTATTTATTTGAGAGAGAGAGATCACAAGTAGGCAGAGAGGCAGGCAGAGAGAGAGAGGTGGGGGAAGCAGGCTCCCCATTGAGCAGAGAGCCCGATGTGGGGCTCGATTCCACGACCCTGGGACCATGACCTGAGCCGAAGGCAGAGGCTTAACCCACTGAGCCATCCAGGTGCCCCTCAAGATACTTTTTTTAAAAACTGTATTTTCACAGCTTTAAGAAGACAGAAAAAAACTCAAGTTTTGAATTAGAAATAACTGAATTGCCTCATATATTAGAAAAAGTTTTGTCTTAGAGGAAAGGCTGAAATTAGCATTATGCACCCTCTTTAAAATTAACTCAAATACTGACATTTCCAAAATTACATTGGGAGGATTAAGATACAAAACTATGATAAATCAGCCTATCTTACAAGGTTGTCAGTGGTAACATTACAGAGTAAACAATGGAAACATTTGCTTAGCTATAAATGTAATATTGAAGAAATCACTAACTTTTGCATATTATCGTTAATATTAAAAGCTCCTCATAGTCTGAGGGAAAAATATTTTCACCTGAATTCATCTTTTTCTTGTTCTATATATAAACTATTTTAATTATTGTATAAACTAAGTACTGTGCTAATTAATCAGATAAAGGAGAATACATTTGGGCCATCAATCAGTTTTAAAATGGGACTTGAATTAAATCAGTTACTCTGGCAAAGAATTTGTGAACATATTCAATAAACCACTCCTTAGGCATCTTTACCTTGGGAAAAAGATCTTATAAAAAAAATTTTTTTTAAGATCCTTCTTGAGCCTGACCTTAAACATGAGTTGTTGCTGATTCAATATGACTTGAAAGACCTCTATCTCTTTACCTACTAATCTTCCCAGCAGTCTAAATATAATTGGAGGTTTTTATTAAATACTGCTTTGCAAATCGGGACAAAGATATTATAAAATCAGGAAAAGAAGGAAAAGTAAAACTAATTTTGGATGAGATTAGTACAGAAAAATATGCTGTAATTTTGCTTTGCTTTGCCTTGTTCTCACTTTAGTTAAGCCACAAATCTGTCTTTTTTAAGTTTAGCAGTGTTGGCAAAGAGGGGCATATGATCAATGACACAATTTACTGTGGTCATAAAATGAAAACAAATGTGTTTTATCAGACTCCCACTTTATAATTCAGTAAATTCATACTTAATAATGTCTTATATTCATTTAACATGGAAAAAAATCTCATCGAGTAAATGGGAATGAGAATGAAAATGCAAATACTTTGGGATTAATAATCCATTAACTTAAATGTAAATTCATATTTGAATTCACATGTGGGAAAATACCTTTTCTTTTGATATTTTATACAGGTTCCCAAATATTCAATTATCTTCTACTTAAATTCCACAAGGGAAGGGAGTTTTCAGCCCTAACACCTGCTGGCCAGATTCACTGGTAGGTATGGTACCCTCCTACCTTATTGAGATTTGCCAGTCTGTAATTTCTTCCAAGTAGCACACACTTTATGACAGTACTCAACCAATGAGGGTCCACTCTTCCCTGCCTTCATGCTTTTTCTTCTTTATGGTTGGGATGGAAGAAATCTTATCCCCTTAGACTATTGCAAACATCTTTTTCTCTTTGCATTTCTGCTCCCATATAGCCTCGTACCTACACAAACTCATTCCAGGCTACCCTTCTGACTACTATCTAGTTCAGCAATAGGCATCTTCTTCCTCCAACCTAGAGGGTTGTATTTTAGCTTGATCTTTCCCTGAGTGGCAGTAATAAAATCTACTATTCAGTTAGGGAAGGGTAAAGAGATTAAAACTAGATATTAATTCTCAATTTACCAGCCTTTTTTCTGAAGGCTGAGAAAATGTTTGCATAGGAGACCGGCGTTTCTGGATCAACTATCAGGTGGACCAGTTGAGAATTCCGTATTGCAAATATGGCTGCTGGATTACTAAGAAAATCTATGGTATCAGTAAAGACCAAATCTTATCTGCCAATTTCGAGTTATTGGACAGTTTTATTCCAACAACCATCCTTTATTCTTATTAAGTTTTGAACTGAAGCTAAGGCAAAAAATAGGGTTGATTCCACCATGTACTGACTATCAATAATTCACAGGTAGATCTTTTAATATTTGCAAATTTTAGCAACTAGGATTGTGGTTTCAACTAACTTTGAAGGCTTTATCAGTGAACATTTTCAAGGGTCATACAGATACGCCCACATTCACTTTTGTTTTATTGATGTGATATGAGTAGCTTTATTTAAAAAGCCAGGAAGAAGAAAAAGAAGGGAAAGAAAGGAAAAGTGGTCTGTTGTTTCTCACCTCCTCATCTGCTGGATAGTGAGAAATACCTAATTTTGTTAAATCAGTAAGAACCAATAATGTAAACCAATTATTTAAGGGCTGAAGATTCAGTTAAAATGCTCAAGGCTGGTAGTCAATTTTTTTTAAGCTTTTTTTCCCCCACTCTATGACATCTCTTCAAATGCCAACAAGGTTTGTAGTGGATGTTTGCAAACCTATCACAAAGAGAAAAGAAGGAAACACAGATTTATATAAAGTCCTCTGAATCCTTTTCTGCTACGGAGTAGCAGCTACTGTGGTCTGCCTCAGACTGAGATAAATGAAGTAGAATACCAGATCTGGGTGTTGGAGTTCTTTGTCTTCATCTCCTTGTGTTTTTTCTTTTGCGGTCTCCATTCCACCCGTATTGGCATCTTATGGGTTCAAAGGCACTAAGCATGCTCCACTTCAGAGTATTTTCATGTGCCTTTTCTTCAATGTTCTTTCCCCAAATATCTTCACAGTCCCCAGTTCTCTGCTTTTAAATCAGCTTCCAATGGAGTCAGTTCCATTCCTCAACCCAATATTTCAATGCTATGTTTAATGCATCGTATTTATCAACATATGATATATGACTATTCATGTATATCTTTGTCCATTTCTTTCTTTTTTCTTCCTTTTTTAAAGATTTTATTTATTGGGGCACCCGGGTGGCTCAGATGGTTGGGTGCCTGCCTTCAGCTCAGGTCATGGTCTCAGGGTCCTGGGATCGAGCCCCATGTCAGGCTCCCTGCTCAGTGGGGAGTCTGCTTCTCCCTCTCTCTCTGTCTGTCCCCGTGCTTGTACTCTCTCTGCCTCTCTCTCAAATGAATTAATAAAATCTTTAAAATATTGTATTTATTTGAGAGAGACAGAGGGAGAGAAGGAGCAGAGGAGGAACAAAGGTGGAGGGAGATGAAGACATGGGGCATGATCCTGGGACTCTGGGACCATGATCTGAGCTGAAGGCAGATGTGTAACCCATGAGCCACCCAGGCATCCCTGTCCATTTCTTCCATACTAGAAGATACATTGTAAAAACAATTATACATGTTTATAAAATTCTGTATCACTAATACCTAGAAAATGTCTCGCATCTTATAGCTTTGAATTTAAAACAATATTGACTGGATGAATAAATACATGAATAACTAAATAAAATTATTTTGCCATGCTGTTTTAAGTGGTCTCATGTAAATGTTTTCTTATAGGCTAACAGTCTAGCTCTCATATAGATCTCCTTGGATCTCCATATGGAGTCAATGCCATTAGCTTTCCCAATAGCCTTGAGCTGTACAAAAGTTTAAAGTGGCAATGTCTAAACCAATCTAACAAATGTGTTACTTATGCCCCGTATATCAACAATATTACATCCTCTTATACCATCTATAATCTCCTTTTGGATTTTTCAAATACATTTTCAAATACATACTTTTCAAATATGCTCTCCGCTTCATATCCCAAATCCATATTAAGCAGGTAAAGATGAGAATTGCCATCTTAAACATGTATACCACAAATAACCACTTATTGCAGCATAGATGTAGTTAGGAGGGAACTACACGGATAGCATAATGTCTTGCGTTGATATTGCCTGTAATTTTTTTTTTATTTTTTAAAGATTTTATTTATTTATTTGACAGACAGAGATCACAAGTAGGCAGAAAGACAGGCAGAGAGAGAGGAGGGGAAGCAGACTCCCTGCTGAGCAGTTAGCATGATGCGGGGCTCGAACCCAGGACCCTGGGATCATGACCTGAGCTGAAAGCAGAGGCTTTAACCCACTGAGCCACCCAGGTGCCCCGATATTGCCTGTAATTTTAACACTAATGGCTAAGACATTTATAACTTAGGAAAGTGCACTATGTGAGCAACCAGCAAGGGCATTTAGCTTTCTAATTACAAAAAACTCGAACATAATTTTTGGGTACTATATTTATGTTGTGTTTCTGTTATTATTATTATTACTATCAGTATTATTATTATCTTAAACTTGTCTCAGTTTCTGGTTCCAAAAACAATAGTTACCTCAACTTTTCTCAAAATGCTACTGAAGCCAAGGTAAGATTTTTTGATAGAGTAATGATATCTTTTAGAATATAAATAATTACTTCTGGGGGCACCTGGGTGTCTCAGTGGGTTAAGTCTCTGCCTTCGGCTCAGGTCATGATCCTGGAATCCTGAGATCAAGCCCCACATCGGGCTCTCTGCTCAGCAGGGAGCCTGCATCGCTCCCCGCCCCCCCACCCCTGCCCCAGCCTGTCTCTCTGCCTACTTGTGATGTCTCTCTGCCAAATAAATAAATAAAATCTTTAAATAAATAAATGAATAAATAAATAAATAAATAATTCTGTTTGTCTGTTCCTGTCCCAGACCCTCTATAGCAATAGCAATAGAGTCCTACTTCTAACTGGTGCTTTGAGAAATTTACTCTTTGTGTAATGTTGTCCATCCAGAATTCTGGGTCCACACAGAGCAGCTTATTAAGGTGAATTTCAGATTAACTCAAAACCTGAATTAGAAATGAATACTGTAAAGATAACAGAAGTATGATGCAGAAGAAAATATTCATAAAGAAAAATTTCACTGTATCATGAAAAATTGATATATTTCATTAAGAAAGGAATTCTATTAAAAGAGCAAACCTGGAGCAAGGATAAAAAAGATGACCAATTGGGAAAAACATATTTAAAAGGTCTAATAATACCAAAGAACTGAAACTAAGAAAACACAAGGAATTCCCTCGACCTAACAGCTCATAGAAAAAGTAAACCCAAGGGACACCTGGGTGGCGCAGTTGGTTAAGTGTCTGCCTTCTGATCAGGTCATGATCTCAGGGTCCGAGGATTGAGCCCCACATTGGGCTCTTTGCTAAGCCAGATGCCTGCTTCTCCCTCTCCTTCTGCCTGCCCTTCTGTGCACTTTCTGCCTGCTTGTTCTCTCTCTCTGTGTCTCTCTGTCAAATATATTAAATAAATAAATAGATAAATAAATACATAAATAAATATCTTAAAATTAAATAAGCCAAAGATACAAGCAGGTGACTTTAGGGAAAGAACCCCAAATTAGTGCATCAATATAAAGAGATCCTCAATAATAAACATATTTTAAGACAACCAGGAATTTAGCTAATTAAAGTCTGGATAGTAATAAGCATTTTTAGCTACAGACCCAATGCACTACTCATGTGAATATAGTTTTTACTGCTGTCATTCTGGAGAGCAAAACTTATTCAAACTGACAAGGCTCAAACCGTGGGAATGAATGAACCACTCTTGAATATAGACCACAGAAAAATTTTCATAGCCATCCAATAAGGGAACATGTTTATGAACAGTTATCGCAGAGGGGTTGAGAGAGAGAGAGAGTGTGTGTATGTATCAATTGCTGAGAATTGTAGACGATAACTCTATCCCAAACTGAAGAACATGTAAGTCAAATGTGAAGGACGCTTATGCAGAGAATGATGAGATAAATATACATGTGCAACACGAATATATTGTAAAAAAAAAAAACAAAACTGTACTTAGAAATATTTAAAATGTGCGCATAAAACAACACTACATATTTTACAAAAATATGTAAGTATACAGGGTTATGTGCCAAACATTTTATCTGGTTGCCTAAAACAGGAGGAGAGACTGGAAGTAAGAAATGGGAGTGAAATAAAGGGTGGCAGGAACCCACGATGTCAGGGGTATCTGGCTATGAACATAAGCATAGGACTATTTGTTCCTAAGGTCCCCCAAATAAGTATGCTTAAGGTACACTTTATAAACTACAAGAATGGGGCTCCTGGGTGGCTCAGTCAGTTAAGCGTCTGCCTTTCACTCAGGTCATGATCTCATGGGATTGAGTCCCATATCAAGCTCCTTGTTCAGTGGGGAGCCTGCTTCTCCCTCTCCCTCTTTCTCCTCCCCCTGCTCACGCTCTGTCTGTCTCTCTCTTTCTCTCTCAAATAAATAAATAAAATATTTACAAAATAAATAAATAATAAAATACAAGGAGATGATGATCTATGGAGATGGGAAGCATTCCGCAGGGATTGTTGGCTCACTTAAATGAACAGTTTCGGAAACTATATGTCAAAATTCTGTAGCTGCTGGTCATGCCAGAGCATGCCACCTTGGTTCAAATAAGAAAAATGTTTAATTGCAAGATTATTTTCTTTGCTTTTTAAAAAGAAACTTTAAAAATGAAAGCTGAATATGGAATTCAGAAACAGAGAATTTATTTATTCTTTTAGTTCTCTGCTTACTTTGTTATTGGACTTGCTATGAAAATGCTTTGTTTAAGAGAAAGTAAAAGCTGTTTGGATCCAGTGACATTTTAATGCTAAGCAGAGAAAGCTCTTCTAAAGCAGCACATTAAAAAGCTACAACTGGAGAAAGTCAGCTTCTAATTAATGAGCTTTAAGAGAGAGGGGGGAAAATCAGCTACATAAAGACATACTTAAGCTTACAGTCCTCAGAGAGAAAACAATCCTCATTAGTGACTAAATCATTGGGGTTTGGAGTCAAAAGGGCTTAGCAACCTAAGATAATTTAAATGTGAAAACATATTGCTTTGATTGCAATTACCACCTAGGTTTCAATAATTAATCTCTAAGAAATATGTATTGTGTGCTTGCATATGTGGGAGAAAAGAAGTAGGAGAAATGTCAATGTTTTAGGACGCAAAAATATTTAAGCTTGTATTCCTGATGCAATTTTAACACATGAAGTTTCAATCCGAGGTTCTGGTCTTGTGCCAGGAGGTGGAGCCCTTCAGCTATCCCTTGGTGCTCCTGGACCCCTAGACTGGGTGAACGCCTATCACCTTGCAGGTTGTAATAAAATCGTTTAATATTTGAAAATGATAATAGTACCTCTGTAGAAGGAAAATCAGGAAAGATAAAGTTTTTACAAATTTTAATACAAATAACATGACTTCTCTTGTTTACTTTATCAAATATAAATATGTAAGTTAATTTTAATATATTATAGTACATGTTATATATTGTGATAGATATAATACTGATGTATTAGAGTGTGTATTTATATGAGATTTAATTAAGTTAATATGTTCTAATAATTATAATTAGAAATCCCTGAAATGGTATAAAAGGAACTATAACTATTGATACTGATTCTGAGGATGGTTTTATTTAAAAAATACACAAGTAAAGAATGTGACTGCCCTTCAGGAGATAAATGTTGACTGTGTAGAAAGGATAGATATAAAGATATTTCCAGCATTCCATGGCGTATCCACTGGTTTTACTATATTGGAAATCAGAATATAAGTATTTCTTCTGTCCCGGTGAGGCCTACCAATAAAGGAACTATTTAGGAGTTGAAATGAGTGCCATCAATCAAGAATATCTCTGCTTCAATTGCTCTTTAAGTTTACACTGAAAGCTACCAAATGTGTAAAACATTTACTACATTCAGTTATGAACACCTAAGTCTGGTTTTTAATTTTTTAGCCAGAGTGGTAAGACTTCATAATATTATTACCAGAGCTTTCTGTTTCTGCATTTTCTGCATTCTTCCTCTTCTCCTTCTTCTTCTTCTTTTTTAATAGACTTTATAGGGAGGATGGTTTTTGGTTCATACAAAAATCCCGTGGAATGTATACAATTCTCATGTAGTCCACCCCTAACACACCCATAGCCTCCCAGAGTGATACATTTGTTAACTGGCAATGAACTGACATTGACACATCGTTATCACCACAGTCCATAGTTTCCTTTAGGCTTCACTCTCAGTGATATGCAGTCTATGGATTTTGATACATGTATAATAACATGTATCCATCACTATAGTTTCCTACAGAATGGTTTCACTGCCCTAAAATTCACTTGTGCTCCACTTTTTCATCGATCTCTCCTTCCAAATCTCTGGCAACCACTGTTCCTTTTCCTATTCTCATAGTTTTGCCTTTTTATAGAATGCCTTATATTTGAATTACATCATATATAAGCTCTTTCAGTGCTGATAGGACACATATATTGACTTCATAACCATGGATCCATTACAGTCCCCAAATTTTACTGTTTGAACCAGTTAATACATGAGGAGATACAGAAAAAAATTCCAAAGAAAAAGGAATGACTTTAGGGAATTTACTTAGGTCTCTAACAGTGCATAGAATCCTTAAGATACTATGAGTTAAAAAAAAAAAAAAAAGATGATTGTATCATTAAAAAAAAATGTTCATGAAATGTCAAGAGAGAAATTCAGTCAAATATTGAAGAAATCATTGGCATAAAGTAGCTCTTAAACCATTGGAAGGAATTCAAATAATAGTATGTGCAACTGATACCAAGAAAATGTGTTGAAATTACTTCCTTTGCCATGCTGTCATTTCATATTAAGAAATAGATACACTGAAAACTCATTGTAAATTTGCAAAGCAGGGAAACTCCAACAGATAACTTCTGTTTTGACCTTTTTAATAGGTTGTTTGAGCACAAAAATGAAAGTATTAGATTCAACATTTCAACTCTGCATTGGAAAAAAATATGCAGAAATTCTGACAAATTCCAGTTTAATGTGTTGTCAACATATATTCATAAAGAAATACATGCTTAGGCTCCTAATACGTTATTTTTAAATAAATTCATATTTTATATACCCATCTAAAATGTGAGCTATATTTGGAAATTTTATGATAGAACTGTTGTAAATATATATATTTCCCTTTCACTACTTAAGCCAATTTCCATATAAAATACTTTAATGCATCTTTATGAATTGTTAACATTATGGAGAGTTAAAATAGACTTTTATCAAGGAAGATCAGTTTGCTTCGCAGAGATGGCCCAATAAATGGTAGTAGTATGTGAGTTCCCCTTTTCCAGGATAAATACGTGATTTTACTCAATGCTAAATTATTAAGGTAAGAGTCAAACACTATGTTTAATTTGCAAAGAAAGCAAATTATAAATAAAGTGTTGCTATCATATTGAGTAAGCTGTTTAATGCAATACCAATAGGATCTAGGGAAAGTGGGATTCAAAATCAGATCTGTCTTTGCTACTGTGTATATTGCTTTCCAATCAGCATTTATCTGGACTTCAAGATATGGATTCACACTAATTAGGGTAAATGAGACTAATACAGATACCACAACACAATCGACAACGTGTAAAAAAAGATATTTCTTTCCACAGCCTAACCAACTTTTATCTGTCCAAGTACCACTTCCTCTAAAAATCTTCAAGAGAAACAAATACGGAGAAAATGGTAACTGGTTATCCATGTTATATTATATACAGTGCAGGATGTTAAAAATATTCATCATCATATGAGAAAAAAATCCTATGTTATCCTTGCATTCCCAATACTTGTGACTTACCAAATACATGGGTTTCAGGTTTCAGACACACAGTCCCACCCTTTGACACACTCCCAAATTCTGGAGAGATCCCAGGTAGATATAGGTCATGTAGTAGATAGGCTACAAAGACAGAATGTTTTCCCTATCTCTGCGTATACAGCAGTTCCCTCAGGAGGTGAATCTAGCTCCTCTCCCCTTTAAAGTAGCTGATGCTCTAACAAAAACCTAATCCATGTGGTACTGGCTCTGGGATGAAGTGGTAAGTAAAGTCCAGAAAGACAGCAAGAAGATTATCAGGAGAAACAAGAAATTCAGTGAGAAAACTGATAATGGAGACTAAAAAAAACAGGCATGGTATGTTTTAGTAGAAACACTGGCAAGGCTACTGACTGTGTTATGTGTATTGATAGAAAATATACCTAACAGATTTGAGAGCTAAGTAGACATACTTTCAGGCATAATGTTCAAAGTGCCAGTAGGTTTATACATGCTCCCTATGATCTATTATAAAGCAAAAGAGATGAACTAAAGAAGGAGCTGTTCAGTTTTCCAGCATAGTTTGGAGGAAATATTTCAAACCCAATATTTGCTAAGTTAGAAAATACAAGCTTTTTCATCCCTTACTACTCCTGACCAAAAAAAAAAAAAAAAGAAAGAAAGAAAGAAAGAAAGAAAAAGAAAAAAAGAAAAAGAAATTCCAAGTGAGAAATCGCAGTAAGATAAATATCAGTCCATAATATTTCCAGTAAAATGTGGCTTCAAGGTAACTAAGAGTTTAGGGCTGCAAGTTTCTTATTACATTCTTTGAAAGATTTAAAGTGGTGCTTTATAATCCCCTGAAGCTAAACCAAATGGATTCTAAGAATCTTAGGGCATTGCCCCATAGGAGTCTTACCAGCCCAAAGTAGAAGGATGTCTGTCTCTTTTAAATGAGTCCTTGGGAGCACTGAATCAATTTCACTGTTACTTATTAAAACCAACAATGTTTTTAAGAGAACTGTATTGGTGAAAGAGTCAACAGCCTGTAATAAAAGGGACAAGGCAGTGTAAAAGAAAAGAGAAATATGGGTCTCCTATTTTTAAGGGCAGTGTAGCTAAGAAGTTAAGAAAGCTATTCAGTTGTAAGCACAGGCTCTTTTTCATCAAGACATAAGAAAGAGTAAACTCAAAAGGCAGAGAGAAGCTCTTAGAAGATAGTGCTTAAAACCTTTGGAAAATACTCCCAGGGAGAGAAAGTAGGCCTTAACTGAAGAACCTCCCCTGTTCCAGGAGTAGGAGTCTCTAACAAAATATGTACAATTGGATTTCAAAATGTCCATGGACCAGTGGCTGCTATGTACTTCTATTTGCTACATTTTTTAATTTTCGGGATTTTTTTTCCCCCAGTTCCTGACTCATCATTGTTTTTTGGGTTGTAGGGTAAGGGGAAAGATTTTTATTTTTGTTCACATGTATTTAGATTTAGGTAGTTTTTGTTTTTTGTTTTGTTTTTGTTTTTGAGAGGGAGGGAGTTGGGGAGAGGCAGAGGGAGTGAGAGAGAATCTTAAGCAGGCTCCATACCCAGTGTGGAGCCCAACACCAGGCTCGATCTCACAACCCTTTGATCCGTGCTGAAATCAAGAGTTGGATGCTTAACCAACTGAGCCACCCAGGCACCACATCTTTTTAGTTCTGGCATAAGAATCACTATACTGAGAAACTATAGTGAGAAACTGCCCCTAAGGAAGCCCCTCTCAGCTAGACCTGATTTACATGATACAATCCTGGCTTTGTGCTAGTGCCAGTTTTGGACAGATTTTAGGTGAAGTGGGTATTTCACCTCTTTCTAGTCTAGTCCATTCCAGTCATCCGTTGAATACAGCTGAGAGAATAACCACTGTCTGTCACCATGTGGAACAGAACTGCCCAGCACAGCCCCATGGGAATTTCTACCCCACAAAATCATGAGAAAGAACACATCCTTGATCTAAACTACAAACTATTGGAACTATTATGCAGGAATGGATAACTGCCCCAGAATGAAGTTTTTATATAGATAAGCATGGATAGGTCTGTAATGGTTAGGTATTATAGATACATTATAATCACTGTTACAAATAGAATCAATTGAAAATGAGGGATATGTATTTATTTATTTATTTATAAAAATTTTATCTATTTGTTTGAAAGAGAGAGTGAGCACATGAGTCGGGGGGAGGGGCGAAACAGACTCCCCAGTGAGTAGGGAGCTTGAACCTGTAACCATGACCCGAGCCAAAGGAAGATGCTTAACGGACTGAGCCACCCAGTTGCCACAAGGAATTTTTATTTAAAAAATGGAATCATGTGCATTATACAGAAGTTAGTAAAATTTAAATTTTACCTCAGATTTTGGATCATATTAGAATAATATATTGAGCTTAAAGAAGAATTTTGCATGGCACACTTTAAATTTTTTTTATTTTCATAAAGATACATATATCTCTCAGATGACTGGTGTTTTTGTCACAGACAAGCGTCATGGCCATGAAATAATGATATGGAGTTCATAAGAGAGATAAAAGACAGAATTTAGTTGTTAATCTAAGAATTGGATTATTTCAATCATACACTTATTTGGTCACATTTTAATATATCTTATTATTAGGTCTCATAAGGTGGTTCATCTAATTGCAGTCCTCTTTTATTTGTTGAAATATGTATAATATATGAAAATTTCTTTTCCTATGGAGAGGCCCTTTGTAGTTGCTATGAGTCTATCATAAACATCTTACCAGTTCATTGAGAAAGTAGTACTGTTATAAAGCTCATAATTTAATTCATGACACTGAGCAAAATGCATTTTTTAAAAAAGATTTTATTTATTTGACAGACAGAAATCACAAGTAGACAGAGAGGCAGGCAGGGGTGGGGATGGAGAAGCAGGCTCCCTGCTGAGCAGAGAGCCTGATGTGGGGCTCGATCCCAGGACCCTGGGATCATGACCTGAGCCGAAGGCAGAGACTTTAACCCACTGAGCCACCCACGCACCCCAGCAAAATGTATTTTAACAGTACTACTTTTGTATTATTTTTTTTATTATTCATCTGAGAAATAGTCAAAATAAGCAAAAATGTTTATTTTGTGTGACTCTGAAGGAGAGGCAGAATTAGACTCTCTAAGGGTAGCCATTCTTGGACAAAGTACATCTTCACTTGCATGGATAATTGCTGAGATCATAGAAATATATATGATAACCATATAGGTTTTCTTTCATAGTGTTACTCATTGAAAATCAGTACATGAATATTTTTAAATGAATACAAACAGATTTTAAGAGAACAGTGATAAAATATGAAAAAAATTAAAAGCACTTAAAATATTCCTTATTGACCATATTTTTAGGTCTGTTTCTGCTGAAAGTGACAGAAAACTAACTTGAACTAATTTATGCCAAAAAAAAAAAGAAATGATTGCAAAGCAGTGCAAAAGTCCTTGGGAGTAATTCTGAATTCAGACATGGATTGAAAACTAGTCATCAAGACTGGATTTGTCTCTCCATTTTGGTTCTGCCTTCCTCTCTGCTGCCTTCACACTCTTGTTCTCAAAATATGGATAGTAAATCTGAACCATTAAGCCATGAGTGCACCTGTAATGCCATTAGACACACTTAAGGAACTCTAAACCCTTACCTAAATCCAGCTCCTCAGAAGCAGTCTTAGTTTGTCTGCAGTGGACCTGCACATCCATATTGTTTAAAGCTCTTCAAACGTTTGTGACTCTTCTATCGACACAAGTCTTAGGAGCAAATCTCATTGGTCTCTATGGAATCAGTATTCCAACCTTGAACCAATCATTTTATGTCACTCTGAGGACTCTCAGGCCAATCAGGGATGGCCCACCAATTTCCTAGCAACTGGGACAATTCCGTCAAAACCACATGTGCAAAGTCAGTTTTGAATGTGGTACTTAAGGAATGTTAGGGTAATATTTTGACAGAAAGATGACAGCATTCCTGATAGCAAAAGCAGGAAGGTATCCACCGTAAGTCAAACATGTAATGTACTTGTGTGTTATTTTTCTAATTCTTGGTGAACCACGATTCAAAAATTAGAATGCAAAAAACAATATTTCACTGTAAGTATAGTAGGTTGTTTTCTGTGTGTCATGGAAATTTCCCAGATGTAGGCATTATATTTTAAATATAGCAAATAAAATATGCAAATATAAATGTTTATTTCATTTATGCCTTGAGTTATTATTTTTTAAATTAACTTATTTATTTGAGAGAGAAAGAGGGAGAGTGCAGGGGTAGGGAGGGAGGTAGGAGGGAGAAAGACAACCCCAAGCAGACTCCCTACTGAGGATGGAGCCCAAAGTAGGGCTCAATCCCAAGACCCTGAGATCATGACCCAAGCCAAAATAAGAATCAGACACTCAGAGGTGGGGGCGAGATGGCAGAGAAGTTAGAGACCCCATTTCAACTGGTCCCCTAAAGTGAGCAAATTATCTACCAGAACACTCTGAACACCCATGAAATCAGCCTGAGATATGGGATTATATATTTCTGGATCTCTACAAGAGGAGAAGACACCAGTTGAGAGGTAAAGCGAGTAGGAATCAGACTGATATCGAAGGATAAACAGAAGGGGGAGGGAGCCACCAGAAATGACCCATTGTAAAAAAAAATACCCCAATATGAGAGTGTCCTGTGATTATTGGCCCAAGCATTACCTTGGAGTCTGGTTACAAACACTCAAAAAGAGCAAAAGCTCTTAAGGGGCAACTGGTGGAATCTGGTGGTCACGGGCACAGGCCTAAGCCCATGGACCCAGGATGGCCTCTGCCGGAGACCACCTGTGCCAGAGTGCAGCAAAGCCTGCAGGCTGTGGTTCCTTAGTGGCCAGCTTTCCACTGCTTGCACCAGTGCTTGGCCAGGCACCCTCTGCAAGAAGTGTGTGCCAGCCAGCACTCTCTAGAACCACAGTCTTTGGCACTCTGCAGGTGCACTGTACGACCAACTGGGGACTGAACCATCTCCCTGCCCACACCTGAGAGTACTCTGTGTGGGTGCTAGCCAGTGGGTGCCAGGACTAGGCGAGAGTCTGAAAACTCCCAACCCAGGCTTGGAAATCTCAGTGTGCTATCTCTGGTTTAGTGCAGTCCTGGCAAAGGCAGCCACTGGACGCGGGCTCCCTGGACCAATATCACTTGCGCTTTTAGTAGTATGGAGGTGCAGAGACAAGCAGGAACTTTTTGGGCGACCCTGGAGACAGTGGCTCGGGACATGCACTGCCTGTGGGAGGTTGCATCGCTCAGTGGCTCAGCAGAGTTGGCAGAGGGGGAGTCTGTGTGTTCTGGGCTGTTGCAGCCGGTGCAACAAATTGACCAGGAACGTGAGGGCAAGAGGATAAAGAAAAGAACTTGAGAAGTAAAGAGATGGGGGCAGGAGGAGAACTGAGGAGGATGTCCAGCAGTGCTAAGTTTATTCAAAGCATTAGGCCATATATATAGTGATAATAGGAGAAGCAATACATCTGTGTCTAGTTAAACAACCACGAGTTCCCATAATAAGTTTCACATTTAACTATAAGCAGACCTCGTGACCCCAAATGGCTGATGCCAGTACAATTGTTCTATATTGATACAGCAAACCTGAAAGTAATTTATGAGCAGTATTAGGGCAGCAAGGGCCAGCAACAAACTTTTGACCCCAACAGAATTGTTCTCATTTATTTAGCAAGCGTGTGGGAAGTCACGTAGGCGAGCGCACAATCCATAGCACAGACCCTTTCTCAGTGCTCCTCAACTTTTCCCGTCCTAAACCTTTTGTTAGGTTATTCAAACTTTAAAGGAGGCACAAGTCAGGGCCTGGCTTGGTCCTCGTCTCAAGCCTTATTGCGGCCTCCCACACTGGGCCATCCACGGGGAGCAGACTGAGGATCCTCTCTGAAGATGGAGGTCTGGACTCAGTTTGCTTTCCTCTAAACCTCTGAAAAGCCGCAAAAAGCTGCCAAAGAACAAAAACCTCCAGAGAACAAAAGCCTGAAAAACCGGTTTCCACAGAGCCCAGCCCTTTGATAGGGGGCAGGAGAACTCAACCCAAGCAAGACTGTCTGACAAACAACACAGCAGGCCCCTCCCCAAGAAAGCCAGCCAAAAGAATGAGAGGACAACCACCACAGGGTCCCCATAAAACTGTAAAACCCCAATATCAGGGTCAAAGAAGATATTAAGCTCCCGGTATTGCCCTAAAATCTGTATATTTCATAGATACAACTTTCATTTTTAATTTGTTCTCACTATTCTTAATCTTTTTAATTTTTTAACCTATTTACCATTACACCAAGAGGTTCAGTATAACAAATTCCATAATGACCTTTTAACTTGAACTTTTTTCATACATATATCTGTGGGGATTTTTTGCTTTTCTATTTTTTAAAAATATATATATAAATATAAGCTTCACGGTAACCCTCTTTCCCTCATCAATACTACCCCTTAATATAAACCAGTTTTAATCTCCCTTTAACTCTGGATTAAACTCCCTTTTACAAAGATAACAAGATACATCCAGGAAGAATCAAAATAATCTTCCTCCCCCACATTGAGAATTTATAACCACCCTCCCATCTTTTTCTTCTGTCAGTGTTTCTGTGTATTTGTTTTTGTTCTGGTATTATATAAATTTTATACCTGGGACTCATTCTGGCTGGGTTCTTTTTTTTTTTTTTTTTTTTCTTGTCATTTACTTTTATCAATCTTTTCATTTGTCCATTTCTGTTCATATACCTTATAAATCTTAGCTTTGGGGTCCATTCTGGCTGGGTCTTCTCTCTCTGTCTCTCTCTCCCTGTCTTTTTTCCATCTCTCTCTTTTTCTCTTTTTCTTTTCTTTTTTATCTCTTTTTGGTGGTAACTTCGATTGCTTAGAAGTGTTCCAGGGTGCCCCTTGCCTGGATCACAGCTGATATATTCAGTTACACATCCTCTCAACCACCTCTCACCAAAATGATTAGGGGGAGAAATGCCCAACAGAGGAAAAATTCAGAGACTGTGACCTCTCTATCAGAGCTATTGGATGTGGACATAAACAGTATGTCAGAAGGGGAATTTAGGGTAACAATTATCCAGGCAATGACTAGGTTGGAGAAAACCATTAATGACAACATGGAATCTATTAAGGCAGAAGTGAAAGCCATCTGAGAAGAAGTTAAAAATGCTATCAATGAGATCCAATCTAATCTAAATTCTCTAACAGCTAGGATAACTGAGGCAGAAGATAGAATTAGTGATCTAGAGGACAAAATATTAGAGAAAAAGGATCAGCAGGAGCCCTGGAACAAACAGCTTAGAAGCCATCAAAACAGAATTAGGGAACTAAATGATGCCATCAAAATTATTGGGATCCCTGAGGGTGAGGAAAGAAAGAAGACTAGAAGATATAGTTGAACAAATTCTTCATGAAAATTTTCCCAATCTGGGGAATGGAACCAGTGTTTGTGTCCTAGATGCAGAAAGATCCCCCAAGATCAGAGAAAGACCTCGAGACACCTCATTGTGACACTGATGAATCATAATTTTAGACAGGAGCTCTTGAAAGCAGCTAGGGGGAAGAGACTCTTTATGTACAGAGGAAGGTCCATCAGAATAACATCAGACCTGTCCAGAGAAACCTAGCAAGCCAGAAAAGTCTGGTAAGACATATTCAGGGCACTAAATGAGAAGAACATGCAGCCAAGAATACTTTATCCAGCAAGGCTGACATTCAAAATGGATGGAGAGTTAAAGAGTTTCCAAGACCAGCAAGGTTTAAGAGTATGTGACCACCAAACCAGCAATACAAGAAATATTAAGGGAGGTTCTATAAAAGAAGAAAGAACCCAAGAGTGTCATAGAACAGAAATTTACAGAGACAATCTATAGAAACAAGGACTTCACAGGCCAATAATGCCTGTGCCTGTGCCATGATGCCAATAAAAATGTATCTCTCAATAATCACTCTCAATGTGAATGGCCTAAACACTCCCCCAAAATGGCACAGGATAGCAGATTGGATAAAACGACAGGACCTGTCCATATGTTGTCTACAAGAGACCCATTTTGAACTTAAGGACACATCCAGACTGAAAGTGAAGGGATGGAGGAGCATCTTTCATGTCAATGGGCCTCAAAAGAAAGCTAGGGTAGCAATTCTCATATCAGATAAATTAGATTTTAAACTAAAGACTGTAGTCAGAGATAAAGAAGGACACTACATCATTCTTAAAGGGTCTATCCACCCAATCTAACAATTGTAAATATTTATGCCCCTGATATGGGAGCAGCCAACTACATAAGACAACTGTTGATCAAGATAGAGTCATATTGATATGAATACACTAATAGTAGGGGATCTTAACATGCCACTCTCAGTAATAGACAGATCACCCAAGCAGAAAATCAATTAAGAAACAAGAGCATTGAATGACACATTGGACTAGAGAACCCTCATAGATATCTACAGAACATTCCACCCTAAAACAACCAACTACTCATTCTTCTTGAGTGCACATGGAACTTTCTCCAGAATAGACCACAAACTGGGTAAAAAATCAGGGCTCAACCAATACCAAAAGACTGAGATTATTCCCTGCATATTCTCAGACCACATGCTTTGAAACTGGAACTCAACCACAAGAAAAAGTTTGGAAGGAATTCAAACACATGGAAGCTAAAGACCACCTTGCTTTAGGAATGCTTGGATCAACCAGGAAATCAAAGAAGAACTTAAATAATTCATGGAAACCAATGCGAATGAAGACACTTCAGTCCAAAACCTATGGGATACAGCAAAGGTGGTCCTAAGGGGGAAATACATAGCCATCCAAGCCTACCTCAAAAAAATTGAGAAATCTGGAATACATCAGCTCTTTTTACACCTTAAAGAACTGGAGAATCAACAACATATGAAGCCAACCCCACACACAAGAAGGGAAATAACAAGATTAGAGCAGATATCAATGAGATAGAAACTAGAGACATAGTAGAACACTATTATGAAACTAGAAGCTGGTTTTTTGAAAGAATCAATAAGGTCAACAAACCATTGGCCAAACTAATCCAAAAGAAAAGAGAGATGACCCAAATTAATAAAATTATGAGTGAAAAGGGAAACACATCACAACTAACACCAAGGAAATAGAAACAATCATCAGAAATTATAATCAACCGTTATATGCCAATAAGTTAAGCAATCTAGATGAAATGGATGCATTCCTGGAGACTTATAAACCTCCAAAACTGAATCAGGAGGAAATTGACAACCTGAATAGATCAATAGCTAGTAACGAGATTGAAGCAGTGATCAAAAACCTCCCAAAAAAAACCAGCCCACAATCTGACAGATTCCCTGGAGAAATTCTACCAAACATTCAAAGAAGGCATAATACCTATTCTCCTGAAGCTGTTTCAAAAAATAGAAACAGAAGGAAAATTTCCAGACTCTTTTTATGAAGCTGGCATTACTCTGATCCCCAAAGCAGGCAAAGACCCCACCAAAAAGGATAATTTCAGACAAATAACCCTGATGAATATGGATGCTAAGATTCTCAACAAGATCTTAGCTAATAGGATCCAACAACATTAAAAAGATTATCCACCATGACCAGGTGGGATTTATCCATGGGGTATAAGGGTGGTTCAACATTTGCAAATCAATCAATGTGATAGAACAAATCAGTAAAAGAAGAGAGAACCACATGGTCCTCTCAATTGATGCAGAAAAAGCATTTGACAAGATACAGCATCTGTTCTTAATTAAAATATTTCAAAGTATAGGGATAGAGGGAACATTCCTCAAATTCATAAAATCTATCTATGAAAAACCCAGAGCGAATATCATCCTCAATGGGGAAAAGCTGACAGCCTTCCCTTTGAGATCAGGGACACGGCAAGGATGTCTACTCTCGCCACTCTTGTTCAACATAGTACTAGAAGTCCTAGCAACAGCAATCAGACAACACACATAAATAAAAGGCATTCAAATTGGCAATGGAGAAATCAAACTCTCTCTGTTCGTAGATGACATGATACTATATATGGAAAACTCAAAAGACTCTACTGCCAAACTACTAGAACTCATACAGCAATTCAGTAATGTGGCAGGATACAAAATCAATGTACAGAAATCAGTTGCTTTCTTATACACTAACAATGAAAATACAGAAAGGGAAATTAGAGAGTCGATTCCATTTACTATAGCACCAAGGACCATAGGATACCTGGGAATAAACCTAACCAAAGAGGTAAAGGATCTGTACTTGAGCTACTACAGAATACTTATGGAAAAAATTGAAGACACAAAAAGATGAAAGAACAGTCCATGCTCATGGATCAGAAGAATAAACATTGTTAAAATGTATATACTGCCTAGAGCAATCTATACTTTCAATGCCATCCCAATCAAAATTACACTGGCATTTTTCAATGAGCTGGAACAAACAATCCTAAAATTTGTATGGAACCAGAAGAGACCTGCATTGCTAAGGAAATGTTGAAAAAGAAAAACAAAACTCAGGCATTGCATTGCCTGATTTCAAGCTTTCAAGATCACCAAGGCAGCATGATACTGGTACAAAAACAGACACATAGACCAGGGGAACAAAGTAGAGAGCCCAGATACAGGCCCTCTACTCTATGTTCAAATAATCTTCAACAAAGCAGGAAAAAAAATATACAGTAGAATAAAGACAATCTCTTCAATAAACAGTGGAGGGAAAATTGGACAGCTACATGTAGAAGAATGAAACTTGACCATTCTCTTACACTATACACAAAGATAAACTCGAAATGGATAAAAGACCTCCATGTGAGGCAGGAATCTATCTAAATCCTAGTGGAGAACACAGGCAGTAATCTCTTTGACTTCACCCCAGCAACTTCTTTCAAGATATGTCTCCAAAGATAAAGGAAATAAAAGTGAAAATGAACTTTTGGGGCTTCATCAAGATCAAAAGCTTCTGCACAGCAAAGGAAACAGTCAACAAAACAAAGAGGTAACCCACAGGTTGGGAGAAGATATTCGCAAATGACACTACAAAGGGTTGATATCCAAGATCTATAAAGGACTCCTCAAACTCAATACATGCAAAACAGATAATCATATCAAAAAATGGGCAGAAGACATGAATAGACACTTCTCTAAAGAAGACATACAAATGGCTAACAGACACATGAAAAAATGTTCATCATCATTAGCAATTAAGGAGATTCAAATCAAAACCACATTGAAATACCACCTTACACCAGTCAGAATGGCCAAAATCATCAAGACAGTAAACAACATGTGTTGGAAAGGATGTGAAGAAAGAGTAACCCTCTTACACTATTGGTGGGAACCCAAGTTGGTGCAGCCACTTTGGAAAACAGTGTGGAGATTCCTTAAGAAATTAAAAATAGAGCTTCCTTATGACCTTGCAATTGCACTACTGGGTATTTATCCCAAAGAAACTGATGTAGTGAAAAGAAGGGCCATCTGTACACCAATGTTCATAGTAGCAGTGGCCACAGTCACCAAACTATGGAGAGAACCAAGATGCCCTTCAATGGATAAATGGATAAAGAAGATATGGTCCATATATACAAAGGAGAATTATGCCTCCATCAGAAAGGATGAGTACCCAACTTTTGTCTCAACATGGATGGGACTGGAGGAGATTTTGCTGAGTGAAGTAAGTCAAGGAGAGAGAGTCAATTATCATACTGTTTCATTTACTTGTGAGGCATAAGGAATAACATGGAGGACATTGGGAGATGGAGAGGAGAAGGGAGTTGGGGGCATCAGAGGGGGAGACAAACTGTGAGGGACTGTGGACTCTGAGAAACAAACTGAGGGTTTTGGAGGATGGATTGGGGGGTTGCGTGAGCCTCGTGGTGGGTATTATGGAGGCACAAATTGCATGGAGACTGGGTGTGGTGCATAAACAATAAATGCTGGAACACTGAAAAGAAAAGAAAAGAAAAGAAAAGAAAGAAAAGAAAAGAAAAGAAAGAAAAAAGAAAAGAAAAGAAAAGAAAAAAGAATCAGACACTCAATGAACTAAACCATCTAGGCACTCCTGATAGTATTATTATTATTGAAATAAGCAGAGCCTTTTCTTCTATCTACAGATTGTTCTACAACTAAAAACTATGTATCCTTTACAGATATTTTTGTATGAAAGAGCTAAAAATTTTATCAAAATTATACTCTTCTAAATTCAAGCAGTGAAGGAAAGATTCTGATATACATATTAGAATCTTATTCTTTATATATTCTTCATTTTTCTTCTTAGAGAAATATGTCATTTCACAAAGTACTTGAGTATCTGATGCTCACTTAAATCTCAAAAACTCAGATTCCATTGTGAAACACCATTAAGTAAATAGACCACAATTACCAGAGAAATTGAGGTTGCATGCAGTGAGTCACATAGAAAGAGAAAGGAATTGGTTTACTTTAATTTAACAGACCCTCTGGTATTAATAGTACCTGTCAACAACAAAGAAGATGCTTTCTGGGAAAAAGGAGTTGCAAGTTCCCTGGTAATTCGTTTATTGATCTATGACCTAATGCATAGAGGATAATTAAATGAAACTCTTTGTAGACATCTATTGCATTAAGGTGAATACACAGCATTCATTTGTTAGCATTTGTTTTTGTTGTTTGGGTTGTATCACAACAGCTTAACTTTGGTTAACATGAAGGAAAATGAATTTATTGAAAAGACATGGACTATGTCAAGAAGTTAGAAGTAATAACTCATAGGCAGAAAGAAACCTGGAAACTTTAAGAGCATCAGCACAGAATTTCACTGACCTTCTCTCTAATGAATATCCTGGCTCTCTCTGCTAAATGAAGCCCAGCTATCAGCAGCATCAGTGCCTCCTGAGCGCTGACAGAAAAGACAAAACCGTGCACTGTATTATAGACCAGCTAACAAGTTCTAACAAGTTTCCTGGTTTATCCTTATGCACAAAGATTGAGAAGCGGTTCAATTAGTGTGACCCAAATATAACAACAAATCTCTGCCTCTCCATTCTTAAGTTAAGAGGGTGGGAGAGAAAATCTGGTCAACTTGACTCTAGCTGAGTGTTTCTCTAAGTTGTATCACAAATGGAGTAGGGCTCAGTCACATAGAGCAAATGCTGGCTCTTAGAGTCTCTTCTTACACCAGCATGTGGACTCAATGGGTAAGTTGTTTTAGGAATGCAGAATCACTCCCCTGCCTTTTGACAGATGTGAATACTATATGAATATGGAAATAAAAAACAAGGAGGGATGCCTGTGTGGCTTAGTTGGTTAGGTGGCTGCTTTTGGCTTGCGTTGTGGTCCTAGGGTCCTGGGATCGAGCCCTGTGTCAGACTCCCAGCTCAGCGGGGAGACTGCTTCTCCCTCTCTCCTCTGCATTTCCTCACTCTCTTTCTCTCAAATAGATAAATAAAATCTTTTAGGAATTCATAAAAAGAAATGAAAAAAAAAAGGAAAGTAATGAAACAAGTGTTAGATGCCAAGGCATTTCAAAAGAAAAAATATATGAATAAGTTTTATTTAAGTTTGGAAGTCTCTTTAACAAATCATCAGTGAAAAATTTCAAGATATGCTTATTGAAAGATAAAACAAAATACTTAATGTATAGATAGTTGGGGATACTTGGGAATATGATCAATGAGGGTTAGTTTTATCTATATATAAACTTTTGCATATATATATAATAAATATAGAAATTGAATAGTTACAGAAATTAATGTAGATCTGTATGTAAATGTGCATTAGTATACATACATATACTTCTTATCTTTCTCCATTGTGTTACTAGAAAAGAAGAAAGTTCACAAAGTGATGGGAACATTTCACATGGATAAAAGAAGCAACTTGAAAAAGTTCCCAGTGGCCAAGACTGAGATAATTAGAGTAAAATAATAATGAAATGACTAGATTTTTCACTCATGTAATAAAATAAATGCCCTTGAGTTTATACTGATGTAAATAAAAGAAAGAAAAATATATAATTTTCTTGGGGTGCCTGGGTGGCTCAGTCAGTTAAGTGTTGGCCTTCAGTTCAGTTCATGATCTCAGGGTCCTGGGACCCAGTCCCATATCAGACTCCCTCAAAGGGGAGTCTGCTTCTTTCTCTCTCTTTGCCCCTGCCCCTGACTTGTTCTCTCTCTTTCTCTTTCACTCTGTCTCAAATAAATAAAATCTTAAAAAAAGAAAGATAAATAATTTTCTTAAAATAGAATTCCAATTAATAAACATAGTAACAGTAATGGAGGTAGAAAATTGCCATTTGTCAAATAACATAGTGTTACTCACTGCAAGAAAGACCTGTTGATAGATTATTAAAGTTACTAAGACATGGGGCACCTGGTTGGCTCAGTTGTTAAGCATCTGCCTTTAGCTCAGGTCATGATCCTAGGGTCCTGGGATCAAGACCCAGGCTCCTGCTCAGTGGAGAGTCTGCTTCTCCCTCTCCCTCTACCTGTCACTCCCCCTGCTTGTGCTCACTTATTCTCTCTTTCTCTCTCTCTCAAATAAATTAAAAAATATATATTTTTTAAAATAAAATAAATTTAGTAAGACAAAGTATAATGAGATACAAGAATGTTATTAAAGTCTCAAAGTATTTTCCCCAAAGAGAATAATTAATTACAAAGGGGGAAAAAAAGTAACATTAGAATCCAGAAATGTGGGGGTGCCTGGGTTGCTCAGTGGGTTAAAGCCTCTGCTTTCGGCTCACGTCATGATCCCAGGGTCCTGGGATTGAGCACCGCATTGGGCTCTCTGCTCAGCAGGGAGCCTGCTTCCTCCTCCCTCTCTCTCTGCCTGCTTCTCTGCCTACTTGTGATCTCTGTCTGTCAAATAAATAAACAAAATCTTTAATAAAAAAAAAAAAAAAAAGAATCCAGAAATCTGACAGGCACAAATTTAACGAACTGATCCGTGTTACTAGCGTCAGTATTCTGGCATATCGGAATCAGGCATCTCTGACCTGATTGACTGTGAAGAACACGATACCACGTCTATGTCATTCTTTCACCATATGACATCACTATAACCATGAGAAACTGTTACACAAACCTAAATTAAGGAAAAGTCTCCAATAAGAAAGACCAGGGTTAGAGAAAAACAGGAAGGTTATAAAAGACAGGAAAGACTGAGAGACCGTCTTTAATAGATAAAAAGCAGGAACTAAGGAAACATGACAAATACATTTAGTGTAGTGCTCTTGATTGGAACTTAGTCCAGAAAAAAGTAAAGGTTGGGAACCTGGTGAAATTTGTGTAAGGTCTCAAGCTTTGTTAATAGTATTCATAGCAATGTTAATTACCTGGTTTGATATGTGTACCATGGTTATGTAAGATGTTAACATCGGGTAAACTAGGTGAAGCATTCATGGGGAAACTACATACTACCTCTATACCTCTTTTGTAAATCTCAAAGTATTTCTAAATAAAAGGTGAAAAATAAAAACTTGCTTTCTTCTTCATATACATTTTTTAAATATTTTCTTCAGCTAAGGAGAATTCCCTCCATAGTTATTAAACATCCAAACAGACTGAACAATAAAAATCCCATTCAAGTAAAGTGCTGAATATACATACGGATTATAAAGACTCTTTTCAATAATGTATTAATTTAGTAGAAGTTTCATATTACTATATTTTTGGCTGTCCATCTCTTCACTATTAATATTTAAGAGATTTTAGGAAATCATTATTACTGTGATAGTAAAGCAAAAAATATCAATTTTGTTTACCCACATAAAAACGTATATGATTAGGGGCACCTGGGTGGCTCAGTGGTTTAGGCCTCTGCCTTCGGCTCAGGTCATGATCTCAGGGTCCTGGGATCGAGCCCCACATGGGGGGAGGGGAGCCTGCTTCCCCCTCTCTCTCTGCCTGCCTCTCTGCCTACTTGTGATCTCTCTCTGTCTGTCAAATAAATAAATAAAAATCTTTAAAAAAAGTATATGATTAAAAGCAATATTTTTTTTGTTTTATAACTGGTACACAGAATCAAATACTATAATATTTAATTTCTGAACACTGGATTTAAATAAGCATTATTTTTTGTTGTTGAACGCTAAATCATATTAGCCCACTATTCAATTTCAGCAATAAATATTTCCTGTTAATAAAGTTTTCATTCCTATATATTTTCCAGATTATACAAATACTTCTTAAGATCACACCATATTTATAGTGCAGTTTTAGGTTCGCAGCAAGACTGAGTGAAAAATGTAGAGATTTCCCATATACCATCTGTCAGCACACATGCACAACCTCCTCCACTATCCATATCCAGATCAGTACATTTGTTATAATCAATGAATCTCCATTGATACCCTATATCCAAAATCCAAAACCCATAGTTTACGTTATGGATCAGGGTTGGTGTAATACATTCCATGTATAATGAAATCTATTTGCCATTTTAGTGTCGTACAGATTAGTGTCACTACCATAAAGTTCTCTGTGCTCCCATATTCTTTCCTTCCTTTCCTCTAACCCCTGGAATTACTGATCATTCTCCAGTCTCCAGCCTTTTGCTTTTTCCAGAATGTTAGTACAGTATATAGTCTTTCCAGGTTGGCTTCTTTGCCCAGTAGTATGCATTCCAAGTTCTTCCTTGTGTTTTCATGGCTTGATAGCCCATTGGTTTTTAGCTCCAAATAACTTTGCTTTATCTGGATGTACCACAGTTTACGCGTTCACCTGCTGAAGGGCATCTCCTTCGCTTCCAAGTTTTGGCAATTTTGAATAAACCTGCTGTAAATATCCATGTGCAGGTTGTGGGGCACTCTGATGGGGTAGGGGCCAGTAGTGGAAGAATTCACCCAAGGCTGAGCAAAAGAGATGAAAATGTATTGAATACATTGCAAGGAAGCAGAGGGCAGGGCCACCGAGGAGAAGTGTCTGCTGTGAAGTGATAGTGAGGGGCCACAGTTACAGGGCAGAGCGACAGAACATGGGGACATACGGAATTTGCCCTTTTGTGGTAATCTTAGGAACTAGACCTTGTTGTAACTGGTCAGTTAGAGCCTACGGTTATTTCAAGGTGGGTTGCTTAATGAGCCTGTTTGCATTCAGCTTGGGGGTCACTGTGGGTCCATTTGCCTTGATCAAATTTCCACTAGTCAAGTCTGTTACCTAAAAAGCAGCCTCTACACAGGTTTTCTCATGGTATCATTCAACTCATTTGGGTAAATATCATGGTAAGATTGCTATATCTTATGGTAAAAGCATGTTCAGTTTTGCAAGAAACTGCAAAATTGTCTTCCAAGTGGCTATTCTACTTTACATTTCTACCAGCAATGAATTTAACATAGACAATGTTTTGGATTTTGGCCATTCCGATAGGTGTACAGTGGTGTTTCATTCTTGTTTTAATTTGCAATTCCTAATGACATGAGATGTTGAACATATTTCCGTGTATTTATCTTCCCTCTATATATCTTCTTTAGTGAGGTATTTGCCCATTGTTAGATTGGGTTGTTCATTTTCTTATTGTCAAGCTTTAAGTGTTCGTTGTATATTTTGGAAAAGTCTTTTATTACAGATGTCTTTTGCAAATGTTTTTCTTCCAGTCTATGTTGTCTTCTCATTCTCTTAACATTGTCTTTCCCAGAACAGAAGTGTTTAATTTTCATCAAATTTAGCTTATCAAGTCTTTCTTTCATGGATCCTATATTTGGTGTTATATCTAAAAAGTCATCTCTAATCCCAAGGTCGTTTAGTTTTTCTCCTATATTGTCTTCTACTTTTATAGTTTTATATTTCATATTAAAGTCTGTGATCCATTTTGAGTTAGTTCTTGTGAAAGGCATAATGTCTGTGATTAGATTCATTTGGCTGATGAATGACTAGCTGTTCCAGCACCAGTTGTTGAAAAGACTATCTTTTGTAGTACTCTTTGTTTCTTTGTCAAAGATCAGTTGAGTGTATTTTTGTGGGTTTCTTCTTCTTTTTCAAATTAGTATTTATGTATTTTATGAAAATATGAAAACACCTAAAAAATATGGCCGTAGGAATTGGCAGTGTGAGAATTAAACAAAATTCAAAATTTGTTCATTCCAAAATTAACAAAATGAGGGGCGCCTGGGCGGCTCAGTTGGTTAAGCATCTGCCTTTGGCTCAGGTCATGATCCCAGAGTCCTGGGATCAAGCCCTGCATCTCTGTGCTTGGCTGAGAGCCTACTTCTCCCCCTCCCCCTCGCCCCGCTCATGCTCTCTCTCTCAAATAAATAAATAAAATCTTAAAAAAAACTAAACAAAATGAGAAAATTCCTTGTTCATTAAACTTAAATCTAACGCATTAAAATTTTCTAAAAAACTTACCTCAGTATATCTAGGCATCCTCTTGGAGAGAAAAGATGTGAAGGAATACCAGAATTCTAGCTTCTGGAGGGGAGGGGAGGGACCCAATCAATTTTATTTTTCATTTTTAGATTATTGTTATAGTATCGTTATCAATAATAGACAGGCTATTATGTCAGTATACTATTAAAGAAGAAAAGCATTTAATCACTTCACTGAGATTCTTATACCTGCTTAATCACTATGCTATTCTATCACATTGTAAGCATGTATTAGCATATATTAAGAGCAATACAGCAAAATCAAACATTCACAATATGTCAAACATTTTGCAAAAAACGTGAAAAGCAAGACACTCATTTACTTCCTTAGAAATGCTAATTAATCATGAACAGTGCTACAGAAGAAGTTATCTAAGAGCAAGTTTACTCACAGCAACAGCTTTGTGGGTTAGGAAAATGACATTGTTCCAAAAAATCTTTCTTACGAGCATTAAAGGAAAAAATGCAGCAAACTTCAATCTTAATTGGAAATATCGAAAAGAAACTTTGAAACCCAAAGGATGGAAATGAAACAAAAGACTGAAAAAATGATAACAGAGAAACACAGACACTTCAAAATAAATTCTCTTAGGAAAAAGGTTGAAATTACAGTGTTGCTTCATAGAGAAATGTCAATAAATAGTTTCCAATTTACACCTGAAAATAATATTTTCTGATCACAGATGTCTAAAATTTTAACGATAGCTTCAATGTTCGAAATCATGGCAATAACAGCAAAAAGCATGTGGCCAGTGAGTTAATATTAAATGGTGCTGGTTTGTTTTCAGATTTATAAGGCAAAATGTGGCCAAGAAACTTTTAATTATTTTTGCATGCGAGAATTACATTACTAACTAAATGAAATTATGGAAAGATGAAAGTATGCATGTGTTAAAGTGTGTGTTATTTAGCAGTATGCTCTCAGATTTGGAACTAAGTAACGCTCTATTGCTATTTTTAACATTTTTAGTATTTAGGAGATAGACAATGTCTAAATAGTCAGTTCTGTACATTTCAAGCTCTGTTATTTAAAAGAATGTTGTGTGCTATCATTGAAGTACAGATAAATAAGCCACTATTATTTATTGAAAAAGCAATAATTATTGATGGACTTGAAAACCATGGAAATCTTTCATCCCAGTTCAGCCTTCTCAATTTATCTACGAGAAAACTGAATTAGAAAGATGAATTGACTTGCCTAACTTTGTATTAGAAAGCTAGCAAAGTCACAACTTTGCCTCATATATATTATAGACAATACCCCTTTATGATCTCATTTTTGTTTCGAATGTTACTTTGTGATAGTCTTGTTCAAAATCTAAAACATGTTTCTTTCATGGAAACAATGTTGGTTATGACAATACGCTCTATGACCATCATACACAACGTCTGTATAAGCTATATTCTGTTTGTTCAAGGCTTATTTTTTGGTTCCTGTAGTAGAAGTCCCTTCCATACACAAAGGAAAAGAAATATACCTTTTCCTTTTTAAATGTTTCTTAGGATTTATGTTATGTATTTGGATTAATGGGACTCCTTTAATTTGGAGCTATCCTTTTGGCACACCTGTTGAAGAGTATGCCTTCCTTTCTCTTTTGTGGCTATACTCCCCCCTCATATTTTTATGTTCCTCCCTCTAGGCTTTCAGGGACTTCATGAGCTTTCCTTAAGCCATCATTTATAATTATTTTTCTTTCTATCAATTATTTTGAGAATGATTTTTTAATTCAACTAAGTTCACGGAGAAATGAACTTAATCCTCTGTCTCCAAGTTATCCCAATATCCCATTACAAAATATATATTGAATTAAAATATGGCATAATCTCAATGGAGCTCCTTCCATATACTGTGATAACATGTATCACAAATAGAAAGATTCTGACTTTTTAGATGGACAGGTTTATCATAAATCATCTATAAAATACTGGCCATGTCTTTAGTTCCATATTGCTTGGCCCTTAGCATCCAAACCTCAGGTCCTGGTTAAGATGAACACTCCCTCCCGTTGGACTCATCTTTTTTTTTTTTTTCCTTTTCTTTTCTTTGCTTTTCTTTGTGTGTGTGTGTGTGTGTGTGTGTGTGTGTGTGTGTGTGTGTGTGTGCAGAGGTAGTGGTTTCTTTGCAGGGGAGCTGGACTGCCCCAGTAAGACTCTTTAAATGTAGTAAACGAACTGGTCTATTTGCTTGAAGCCAAAGACTGTTTCCAGCTGATAAGTTTGATTGCTCTCTTTTAGTCAATGCAAAAGCCCTGAAGGGGAATTGCTTTAGATTCCTTTTTAGACCCTAAGCCAGCTCTGCAAAGCTCCAAGAAGACTAAACAAATTAAAAGACTTGGGGAGTGATTTTACAGTGAAAGCAAAATGGTTTAGGGGAACATAAATAATGCATTATGTAACGGGGGATGGGGGAGGGGGGAAGGATGATGGACTCAATCAAGCTCTATGAAAAAAACAAAAGTAATCCCTCTGAGACAATCACCTTAAGTTAAATAAATGAAAAATATTAGGGCACACTTAAATTGTTTTATTACTCTAACTCTAAAATTTTGTAATGACAATCTTATTTTTCATAAATAAAACTGAAAAGATCATGCCTATTTTGCTCAATGGAAATGAATAGTCCTTTTAAACTTGTCACGCAGAATTGGATCATTCTGTACTGGAAATGATGTTACTGCAACATGGCATTCCAAGCTATTTGCAATCATGTGAATTATTCCAGTGGCATTTAAGATAGGAACAGCTAATTGTAAGGCTGATGAATAATAAGTAAATAGTGGTTTCCTCATTATTTTAAATTATAAGTTTTCAAATATTCAGAGCTATGTTTATTAGAGAATAAAGGAGAGAAATCAAAGCTATATCAACATTAAAATCTCACCTAAACAGATTATGAACTTCTAAATATTTAATTATTTCAGTTTCTTTACTTATCTCTAAGAATAAATACTATAAGACATATTTTTTCAGATGTATCATTTTCCTATACTGTTGATTTTTATAAATCTGAGGCAAGGATGGGCAGTAATATTAGTCTATTCCTCCCACACCATATAAAAGATTTCTAATTTGGAGATTCTCCAAAGACATTATAGCTCTCCAAGACATTAGAGCATAGAAAAAGAAGTAAGTTTGTATCCACAAAATCAACTGAGTGGGATATGGGTAGACTCTAGAAAGAGATGGAATTTGAAAGAGGAACTAGTGTTGACTCTGGGATAACTGCTGGTAGAAGGAAACTAAAAAGACAAAAAATGTAACAGAAAGAATGAATCAAATTGTTCTTCATCCCTGAATGAAGGACGAGGTAACAAATGACAGCAAAGACAAACAACAGTTGAGGAACTGGCCAAGATTAAAACATTTTCCAGTCTGAGTATCAAAAAGCTTGTAATGCAAAAAGAAGGGTAGAGGGCAGAAAGCATCCATTTAAGTAATTGCTTCCATGGGAAGCCACCACCCCTAGAAGAATGTTGCAACATTCTAGGGAGCCAGATTAATTCCCAAGTTTCAAGCATCACGCAGGTTGTTGCTACCTTTGTCATATAAACTTATTATTAGAAATGTGTATTTTGGGAAATAATATTCTGAAAATAACTGGCATGATTTTATCTTTTGCCTTTTCAAGTATAAGATGCACACACACGTCTTACTAAAGATATTTTATGACTAAAGGAAAATTAGGATTGGCTATCAAAGGAAATAAAAGGTAAGTCTAAGATAATAACATTTTTTTCTGGTATGTAAAACAGGGTTATAAAGCTAGACCATAGACCATAGCATTCAGAATCAGGTATTTAGGAGGAAGATCAATTTTCTGATTATTTTTCTTCCATTTAAATAAATCATAGTTCAAAACAGGAAGGCTCAGTCCATAGTGTTGTTTTGAAACATGGGGAAAAATCTATCTTATATGACAGTTCCATGCAGCTATAGCAAAGATATCTATGAAATAGGGGGCCTGAAAGCATAAATCCCTTATTTGGGGGAGTGTAGAGGATTGCGGGAAGGAGGCAAAGCAATCAAATGGGACGATCTTTTCTCTCTCTGAGCTTTGACCCACTGAAGAGGAAGTGCTTTAGTAAGAAAGGTTACCATTTAGGGCAGATGAGGGCTCTGTTCCATACTGATTTGAAGCTGGGTCATATCAGAGTACATCTGGTAGCTCTACATGCACAGACAGAGGGAAGTCCATGACATTTTTTCCCTGCTTTTTCTTCTCATGATGTATTGATGGCTTGACTCAGATATTGCTGGGAATCTACATAGGGAGTTTGCCATAGGAAAACTAGTTTTGTAATGTGCTTGTGGAGTGGACTGCCAGGAATGTTTCTCTAAATCACATTATAGAGTTGTTTTATATATGTGTTATGATTATGTTGTTTACTATTTAGTTTATAAGATAAGAAACAGGGTAATATTGAATCATTCCTGAAATAATAGAACACTCGATATAGTGCCTAATATGTCTAGAAGCATTTTATCTATATTCCTTAATGTTTCACAAGAGTCTCACAAGAAAGTTAAGTGTTATTATTATTATTGTCTTTAAACCTCTGTGATGTCATTGCTGTCACCTAAAACATCCAATGGCCAACAGGGAAAGTGACGGGATTACCACCACCATCTTCACTGTAGCATCTACAAGTGTTTTGAGCCCTCTATCTAAAGATCTTGATTTGCTGCCCACCAGACTCAACAACTGGACTCACAGTCATCTCCAATCATGAATCTTTGTTCTTCTTTTTATTTTCATAGAAATCTGCCTCATTAAAAATCTGATCATATGTATCATCCAGAAAATATCTTATGCTACTAAGATCCATCAGATGACTCACATAGTCCTTCAACAACAGAAATCTGGTGGAAAACTAAGTAAATATATTTTTCTATGCCATTCAGTGGGAAACTTGGTTTCCTTTCAATAAAAGAGAAGACTGACCAAGATGACAAATTTTCCTGTCCATGTCTAAGATGAGAAAAGCCTTCTCTTAAGCTAGCAACCTCATTGGTCTGTTCATGGATCACACAATGATCTTAATACTAGTAATGCTTTGAGTAAACAGGTATGACTGAGTCTAATGATATATAAAACCTGAAAAACCCTGAAGTGTTCTCTGGGCTGACTTGCAGGCATACACAGCTCTCAAACATTACTCTCTTCCCCTGACTTAGTCTTTTTTTGATTATCTAAGTCCCCGCTCCCATTCTTTCTAAAAATTAAACCTAACTTTATTTTTTTAACCTAACCTTATTTTTTTTTTAAACCCAACCTTATTTTTTTCCTCCCCAAATTGCATGGTATTAATTGCATGCTCTTTAAAAAAAAAAAAAAAATGTGTACCTGAACAATCAGATACATAATTAGAAGCTTCTGGTCCAGAGGAATATTTTAATTAATCTCAGAAGAGTTTTAAGGTGTTATAGAAACGCGATTAACTGATGAACTGCTGTAAGAAGAGTAATTATGTCAAAACACTAGAGTCCTATCGCAAACTTTTTCCCAATCAAATAGTACAGTGTCTTAGTACCTCCAATAATATAGCAACATAAGCAACACAAGTCCTTATATAGGACTGTATTTTCCAGTTGTAAGAAAAAAAAGTTAGGTAATTTTTAGTTCAGCAACTTCTGGATATATGTGTTGATGTCTGAAAATCATTTTTATGTGATACTTAATAAATTGTTTAGATCCTGTGGTGGTAAATCTTTCCATAGGAGAGTGACAAAGGATGAAGGTAGCAGGTGTGAGCCACTTTCAATTTGAATTTGATTGCTACTCAAGCTACTTAAGAATCAAGAAACTGAATTTTATATCTGTGTGCCTTCTGTACATAATGAAGCTAATTATTCTAAAAATAATTGAGCTGACATTTCTGTGGTAATACCATCAAACCTGATTGTCATAATCTTTGAAAAGAAAAGGTTGAAGTTTAAATGATTATTTCTTATTTATAGTACAATAATTTAGCAGAGCCTGGAAATTACTTTGTAGGATTAGAATAGATGTTAATCAAATCCAAACAAGATGTGAGAAAATAATTGGAGTTTAGGGTGCAGGTTTAATTAAGGGGTGCTTAAGAACCTGCATCACCCTTTTATTTATGTAGAAAACACACATAATAACCTTTAAGGAATTTTTGATAGCAAATGTATGGCATTCAGAAAACCTTGTGGGTGTTGCAGACACACTCAACAATCACCTAACAAAAACAAAGGTATTATACTTACTTCTTTCCAAAGGTGGAACATAATAGGAGATAGTGTATGCTGGAAGTTAATTATGCAAGTTAAATATATACAAAAGCACAGACTGAAAAGCAGTGTTTCTCAAACTGTGGTCACCAGACAACGTGATTATGAATAATATCTGGTGCTTATTCAACAGGCAGAGGGATGAATCTCATCAGAATACTCATAAGTAGAATCTGGGATCTGGATCTTATTTGTCTTTTTTCTGTTTTTAAAAGATTTATCTATTGGGGCACCTGGGGGGCTCAGTCAGTTAACCATCTGCCTTCTGCTCAGGTCATGATCCCAAGGTCCTGGCATCAGGCTCCCTCCTCAGTGGAGAGCCTGCTTCTCCCTCTCCCTCTGCTTATCTCCCCAACCCCTCACCCCTCCACTCGGGCTTTTGCTCTAGCACACTCTCTCTCAATTTCAAATAAATAAATAAAAGCTAAAAAAAATTTATTTATTTATTTATTTATTTAAGAGAAAGGGACAGAGAGAGAGACATGGGAGGATACAGAGGGCAAGAATCTTAAGCAGACTCCCCACTGAGGATGTAGCTGGAGGAGCCTTGATCCCAAAACCCATGAGATCATGACCTGTGCTGAAACCAAATCAGACACTCAATTGACAGAGCCCACCCAGATGCTCCCCCTCTTTTTAATGCATCTTATTTTTCAAGGACCCCACCAAGATTCATATGAACACTAACATTTGAGAACTACAGAGGAAAGCTGTAACAGAAATTTGAAATTATCCCTCGGTGACTCTAAGTTACGTCTGTTACAGAGTAGGTTCATAAACTTTGGTCAATTTCTTATTCATAAGTAAAATGGAGAACTCAACAATACACTCATCTATCTATCTCACCGGGATTTTTTAAGAATAGCAACAACAACAAAAAGAAACACTTTCAGTTGTTACCTGACATACAATATTATTTGTTGTTTGAACGTTTTTTTTTTTTTTAAAGATTTTTATCTATTTATTTGACAGACACAAATCACAAGTAGGCAGAAAGAGAGATTGGAGGAAGCAGGTTCCCCGCCGAGCAGAGAGCCTGATGCGGGGCTCGATCCCAGGACCCTGGGATCATGACCCGAGCAGAAGGCAGAGGCTTTAACCCACTGAGCCCCCCAGGTGCCCCGTTGTTTGAACGTTTTTTAAGATTGCAAGTGAGATACATATATATACATATATGTATATGTATATATAGTATATACATATATATAGTATATACACTATACACATAGTATATATGTGTATACTATACACATAGTATATATGTGTATATATACTAAAAAAATAAACTATTTAGAGTATGTATAACTTCAATTATCCAGTTCTCAGTGTCATTGTTATTATAATCTTGGATCTTAATCAAACATTTTCTATTATCTCTAACCCTTCTTCTGTCACTATTCAAATAACACTTTAATGATTTTGATTCATTAGTAAATGATAAGCCTAGAAATTAGAAATAATTATCCCATGTACATGCTCTTTAATAATAAATTATTTATCGATTGATGATTTTATTGGTCTTTTCCTTAATACCCAAGCACAAGATCAGGACATTTTAATGACTGAGGCACCCTTGGACCCTCAAGATCAAGACATTTTAACTTTTAGAACATAAATCATTAATTCTCAGAGCAGTTTTTTTTTTCCCCCAAAATTCTATGCATATAATTTGTTAAAGCAAATGTAGATATACAGAAATAATAACTAAAAACAAATAGCATATAAGTACATTAAACACCTGCAGATTATCATTATGGTAAAAGTTAAGGAGCAAAACAGGGCTAAAATCATATATAGTAGTCAAGCATAGGTGGGCAAATTCATAGGTCAGTTGTTTCTGGTGTAAAACATTAAAGACTAATAAATTTAAGACATTCTAAAAATATTCTTTTACACTTAATAAAAGCAAACATTTAGCTGATACTAAACACATCAAGCAATACAAAAAAGCACGAAATAATTATAATAGAAATTATCATGTATCTATTGCCATAGCAATACCTCCTTTATTTTTAAGCCATTGGTTGTGATAGCTGCATATAGGTATTTATTAATTTATTCATTTTATAAAGACATCTTTCTATTCACTCTCTATGTGCTTTAAATGTATTAACTCATTTAAAAGATGTTCAACATCTCTAAACAGGGAAATGCAAATCAAAACCACAGTGAAATTTAACCTCATACCAGTCACAATGGCTGGAATCAAAAAGACAAGAAATAACAAGTGTTGGTGGGGATGTGGAGAAAGGGAATGCTTGTACACTGTTGCTAAGTGAAGTAAGTCAGAAAGAGAAAGGTAGATACCGTATGATATCATTTATACATGGAAACTCTGAAACCAAAGCAGACAGTTTAGAGAACAAACTGGTGGTTGCCAGAGGGAAGGTGGGTGAGGGAATGGCCAAAGTCGATGAAGAGGATTAAGAGGTACAAACTTTCAGTTATGAAACAAATAAGTTATGGAGATGAGATGTACAGCATAGGGAATATAGCCAATAATATTTTAATAACATTGTATGGTGACAGATGGTTACTAGACTTACTGCACTGAGCAATATTGTTGTGAGTAATGAATAGAATTGTTGAATCAATGTGTTGTACACTTAAAACTAATATAAGTATTGTATGTTAATTATACTTCAATAAAAATAAATCGTTGACACCACAAGAAAAATATTTTTTTACTCCACAGGTCATTTTTGGTTTATGTAATTAGAATGAACTTTTATCTACAACAACTTAAAGATATTGTATTGCTGAAGTTAACATCTGCAGATCATATGTTAACACAAGCAGGGGGAGTGGGAGAGGGAGAAGCAGGCTCCCCACTAAACAGAGAGTCTGATGTGGGGCTCGATCCCAGGACCCTGGGATCATGACCTGAACTGAAGGCAGACACCTAACGACTGAGTCACCCAGGTGCCCCAGGCTTTGTTATCTTTCTTTATAGTTTGCCTGTTTTTAGGCAAAATCATATCATTGATACCTATTCTTTTCTTTTTCATATCACCCAAGTATATATATATTTAAGTAAATATATGGAGAGAATTATGACAATAAATTCAACAATATATATAAAATGAACAAATATTATAAAAATATTTGTTTTGTAATATATCTGATAATATAACTTATCAGAATTGACCCAAGATGCAATATAAAACATGAAACATTTTTCTAGTTCAGTATCTATTGGAAGAGTGAAATCATTTTCAAATGCTTTAACTTTAAACAAAAGCCCAGAATACAACCCTACACAATTTTCAAAAGGAGAGGAGGAAGAAACACCTTCCAACTGATCTTATAAAGAAGAAAAAAGTGTATGATCAGTTTAATAGATGCTGGAAAAGCATTTGAAAAACTCTCAGCAAATTAAAAGCAGAGAAAAGACTCCTTAAAGGGCATGTGCGAACAAACCTAGCCCTTGGCCCTGTAGATGAGACATGGACTCATGATAGGAGGAAGCTCTTTCACAAAACTTCATTGACTATGTCCTGTGCCCTGTGGACCTGCCATCCTCTGCTAAGGTCTTATTCATTATTCTCAATGGCCAAATCTGAGCTGGAAATGCACGGCTTAAATAGTCCATCCTAGAAGATTTATTTTAAGACGAAACAGCCTTCTCTCTTTTCTGAGTAATTGGGCCTGAGTATGTTTAAATTTGGAAAACACCACTAAAATTGCCACTGGGCAAGAAGAGAACCGAGGGAGACTCCTGAAGCCTTATTTACTCTACATAAAATAAGGCCAGGAAAATGCTGCTCTCGCAGGCACTTGTTTCTCCAGCAACCAATTTCTACAGCAAGATCTACCAAGACGATTTACCCCTCTGCTGTCAAAAAACAGTTCATTCTGATGTTTGTACCAGAGGGTATATGTTTCTCCTTATATTTTAGGTACAAAATGAATATAACTTTGTATCAACTGCCCAACTATATTTGGAAGTCCGATGTCTCTTTCTATATAAATGTATCCAATAAAGTAGGTTAAATATCTTGAAAAACAACACATATACTGGTAGGATTAGAGTACCAAATGGAGGAAAACATCGTATTAGACTTGCTTCTACAGATAGATGGCAACAGAACACTGTTCAACAAATCTAGCCCATACTCTTATCGCCCAGGAAGTCAAACCACAGTCTCAGGAGCACTGTGGCAGTTGGTCCGAGTGGTTAGGACTTAATCACTAACTGCTGGCTTTCCTAATTTTTGATTCCTTTCTCACTCACACTTCCAGCTTAGAACCAATCACCACAGAAAGACAAACATACTCTCCTAACCAATCACAGAGGATGCCTCACTTCTAGCTAGGCCATCTCCTGAAATAATACAAGGAGTAATAATATGAGGAAAAATATAGGGAGGCCAATAATATGGGGAAATAATATACTGATAATACTGTCTTCCATGTAACCTCATGTGAAAAACCTCCAACCAGGGCATACCTGAAGCCCTTCCTTTTTTCCCACTCTTCCTTTGAGTCTGTGCCAAACACATGTGATGATGTATGGCTTCTTATATATCATGGCAAGCTCTGCAGGAACAGCCTTGGTTTTCATTTGGGTGATCTTCATTTATTTCCTCAGTTGGAGGAAAATATACAACCTCATTCTAACCTGGTAAATATATATTTCAGTGAACCATTTAATCCACTTTCTATTAAAATCAAACATATTAGAAGTAATGGCAACAAAAATAACAATCAAATCAGTCAATGGGACATGTTTATGAGATTCGTGCGGGATGACTGAAATTCTTTATGATGATTTGTAGATTTACTCAGATTGGCAGAAAATTCATTTCAATATCAATTATTTATTCAATTACCTCCACACTAATTTATTCAGATTGGCAGAAACTTTATTTCAACATTTATTTCAGTGATATTGATTAAAATGTATGAAAAGTCTAAAATTGGTTTTCAGAAATAAGTTTCCAATAGTATGATGAGGTTTTAAGTATGTATTTTATTAGAAATGACAAACCATGTGACTTCTTTGTACTTGCAAGGCACCCTCCATTGGATTCCAAAGCGTTTTTAATTTCTATTTGCAATGGTCTTGTTGCTTTTGGAGCCCTGAGACTTAGCAACTGGATAGACATATCACCTGAGGAGTTGATGAACTACAAATCAGAAATCCCACGATGGAAAAACTGGCAGCTTTCTTGTTAGAAATAGACTAAAGGAGGGGTAAATTCGGCCCAACAGTTTTGGGGAAGAAGTTCAGATTTAGGACAAGGGTGCCATTACATTGGCTAGATAATATAAATTACAGAACAAATGTGGGCTGAGATTTCTTAGGTTATCTCTGGCTTATAGTAAAATACAAAATGGAAGCTACCAGTTATCTCTTGGACACACTTTTTAGGGGCATCAAGTTCTACATAAAATTACTCACATGTTCAGTTTCCAAAATGATTTTGCGAAGTGCTTCAACTTCATGATTTTTCAGTTCGTGTGATATCTTTCTGCCCCCCCTTTCAAATCTATAGGTTGATTTGAGATGTCAGATTCTGTAATTGTACCATATCCCAAGCTTTCCAAGCCACCTTTTTAACTTTGAAGCTGTTCTTGTCCTTTGATTTTTAAATTATTTATTCCCATATGCTTGAAATGGTATTCTTTATGTTTAGTACAGATTTGTGTATCATCTTTAAATTAACATAAAACAACATACTCCTAGAAAGTAACTTTTGCTTCATTTGGTAGAAAGCAAAAATATTTATTTTCCTAAAGCTATGCCTTCAGAGTATTCATTTCGTTGATTTTAAATAAACGGCTGCTTTTCTAAATTTAACTGACTTTAATTAAGGATAGTCAGAATAAGGTGATTAAAAACACTGGGTGATTCAGTCATCATGAGTTTATTCATTAAAAAGAAAAAAGGCCTTCGCAGAAAACAATCATAGTGTTTCAGGATTTCTTTTCCTTTAGTGCCTGAGGTTCTTCGTCAGGCCCCTTTGAAGAATGAAGAGGCAGATCAGATGACAAGTGGAGGGCAGCAAAGCAAAATTGATTGAGCCATAGTACAAAGATTCCAAAGAGGGTAACTGAGAGGGTTTCTGTTGGAGTTTCTAAGTCCAGGGGTTTTTAAGAGAATGTTCCCAGCTGTTTTAGTAGCTGGGTGCGCCTGTCACCCTATCAGGTTTTTTTGTCTATACGTTCATCCACCTATTAGGGCATAGTTCACATGGGAAAGGGTGGAGGGCTCCTTCCCTAGAGATTAGTGTAAAATCCTTTTAAGGGTGTCTTTTGTCCCTGCCTGCCTTTCTTCTGACTATCCTTCTTTAACAGTAAACGAAGAAATAAGTCTCATAAGTCTGGTTTATCCTGAGGAGTGCTGATTTTCCTAAGGGCTCATTTCAAATTAGAATAATGGCTAAAAGAAAGCAAAGCTTACAAACAAAAGCAATAGTGAGAGTTTTCATTATGGATTATTGCTTATAAATTTTCTCTGAATTATAGTCAATATGATTTGACTGATACTTATCTATACATAAAAATACTTTTGTTGCTGTACCAGGATTGTTACAATAGAAGGTCACCATAATATCACAAGGATATTCACAGGGCTCCAATGGTACCACCTTCTTCTGTTCATAGGAAAATCACGTTTTAATCGTATTTCTTCCTGTTGCTCTGAAAATGTTCTGGACCTTTTATGGACCTTTCCAAAGTGTTTTGTAATTCTCTTCATACTCCATGACAACATTTTTTTTTTAAACTACTCTATTTTGGGTAAATTATTACGCTATTGTAAATGGGGACTTGCAGAGAAATCCCAGTGCATGAATGTGTGGTTCTAAGGATGACTGCCCAGAGGATATGCTTCTTTGGAGAGCCACGCCTTTGGTCTACCTTATGTAGAAGCTGCTGAGATTGGTGATACGGTCCCTTTCAGTTTGCATCTCCTTGAAAAATGACCATATTTCTATAACTTTATCTGAAGCCCTTGTTATTTTTAAATTGGGTTTTCTTTCATTTTATTATTGATTTGTAAGAATTCATGCTATAATCTGGATTAAAGCACCTCATCAGTTCTATTTGTTACAAATAGCTTCTCTCCTCTTTGTCTTGCTTTTTAATTTGTTTCTATCTTTTAATGAAAAGAAGCTGCTAATTTTAATGTAGCTATTTGTCAATATTTTTCTTAATGTTTTGTAGGATTTCTAACTTTCTAAGTTTTGGTTAAGAAATTTTCCTACTCTAAGTTTCTGAAGATATTCTCTGATCTGAAAGATTTATTAACCTCACTTTCACATTTATATATACCATAATAACAATAATTTATATGAACATTTTATATGAAAAGTGTGAGTTAAGTACTAAATTTTCAGTTTTTTATATATAACTATCTAGTAGACTCAGAATCATTTAATCTTTCCTCAGCACTGCAATATTGCTTTTGTATTAAATGAAATGTGATGATTTTTGAACTTGCTATCCTGATCCATGGATTTCTTGCTTACCTTTATAGGAACTAAAGCAGAGAACTTTACCAGTGCTTTTTTTTTTAATTAAATTCAACTAGTCGACATATAGTACATGATTAGTTTCAGATGTAGTGTTCAGTAATTCATCAGTTGCGTATAACACCCAGTGCTCATTGTATCATATGCGCTCCTTAATCCCATCACCTGGTTACCCCTCCCCGACTAGTGTGGTTTTTAACAATTTACCTAATCTAGTAGAGTGATTATCCCTCTTTGGTCATCTTTACATCTTTTTATTGTTCTTGGTCATTTGAATTTTCATATACATTTTAGAATCAACTTGTTAATTTACAAAAAAAAAACAGGAAGGGAGGAACTTCTATAGTTTTGACTGGATTTACATTGAATTTATACATCAGTAGATCAATTTAGGAAAATGTGTCCTTTAGTCATTTGAGTCAAATTCAAGAATATGTTTATACCCCTCCATCCTCTTTGATATAGAAGAAATAAAGATTCCTTACATATATTTTTAGATTCTTAGTTAATGACTTTTAACTTTATTCCATATGTTTTACTTTTTATAACTGCTTTTATTTTATATAATACAACTGATTTTTTGTATTGCAGTTACATACTGATTTTAGTATGTTGATCTTGCTTCCAAGTACCTTGCTGAATTTACTTATGAATTGCTAACTTATCTGTAGACTCTTGATATGGCACATAGACAATTGTGTCATCTGTAAATTATTAAAGCTGTATTTCTTTATTTTCATTTCTTATGCTATTCAATAGTTTTGTCTTGTTTATTGACTAAGACCTTCAATGCAATATTGAATAAAAGCAGTGAAAATAAATGATCATTTCTCATTTTTGATCTCAAAAAAAGTAAGTGAGCTAAATGTTTCTGATTAAGTAGGATGTTTGCTGTAGATTTTATGTATATATGTTTTATTTGAATATAGAATTTCTACATTAAATTTGGAAGTATTTTTTAATCACAAATGAATATTGAGTATTATCAACTGTCTTATCTGTATTGGTTAAGGTACAATATCTATACTGTTTAGTTGTTACAATTGTTACAATTGTTTCTTCTCTCTCCTTATTTGGTTAATTAATATATTTGGGTACTATAGTAGTTTTTTTGTTGTTATTGTTATTTAGGAGACTTTTATCTAAGTGCACAAATCCTAGATCTACAACTCAATTAAATAGTCATGCACTTAAAATGTACTTAACTGTAGTCAGTATGCAGATTAAGAAAAACTGCACTAAGCCCCAAAAGCCCTCTGATGCTTCTTCATAATGACTAACTGAACTATGATAACTTCTAACTACATGTATTAATTTTGTCTGTTTTTGAACATTACATAAATTGAATCACATATGTGTACTCTTTTTTACCTGTGTTTTTATATCTGAAATTATTTTCTGAGATTCATTTCTATTGGTGCATATTGTTGCAACTTGTACAATTAATTTCATGAGTATTTTATGTATAAATACATCATAATTTATTTTCTTTTCTGCAATGATGATCTTTGATTTTCCAGGCTGGCTATTATTTTATATGTGTATATATATATATATATATATATATAAATATTTTATATATTTGACAGAGAGAGAGAGAGATCTCAAGTAGGCAGAGAGAGAGGGGGAAACCGGCTCCCTGCTGAGCAGAGAGCCTAATGCCTTGCTTGATCCCAGGACCCTGAGATTTTGACCTGAGCTGAAGGCAGAGGCTTAACCCACTGAGCCACCCAGGTGCCCCCAGGCTGGGTATTATTATAAATAGAAATGTTACTATATATGGTATATGATTAGTTTATAATCCTATTGAGGGGAACCTTAGTAAATGCCTGTCTATGTCTTTCAGATTAATCAGAGTGAACAATGGGGTGGAATAATCATAGAAAAAAATTTCAGAAGTCATGATGATGTAGACATGAGAGGTATATGTTCTTTGTGGACAATTCACTATGGTATCTCTACATATCTTAGGGCAGATTTTGTTGTATACTGTATTTTCAAAGGGGTTTACCCAACAAATAATACTGGAAGATATAATTTCTTCCATGAATTGTAGAAATAATATAAATTTCCTTCTTTATTGATAAAAATAATATCTCTCTGTAGAGCAAAAGTTGGGAAGGTTTGCTTGCAGCTTCCCTATAAGAGTAGGGGTTTCCTAAGCTAGAGGTTCCTCAGCTATGAAATAAATTTACTGTTTGCATAGCATCTGTCTTGGTCTACCTCAGCACCATCCCCATGGAATTTGTAGAATATGGGGAGTAAATTGAATATGAACATAAAGCTCATGCTGCCTGCCCTGCTCTCTAATAAAGTTCATTGTTTCTGAGTGAAGGATCTTGTGTTTGCTGACAGCATCAGTGAAGTTGAGGCGGCAGACTAATTTGTTAGCTTACATCATCTCCTAGCTCTCCCAGTTTTTGACAATCTGTTTCATTCTGAATATTTACTTTTTGGCTTATCTTCTAGTTTAATAATACTCTTTTCACCAGTATCTAATCTGCTCTTCAGTGCATTTACTGAGTTTTTAATATCATTTACTATAACTCTTAGTTCTAATTACATTTACATTTACATTCTTTTTGTTTTGTTTTGTTTTTTAGCTTCTTAAGCATCCTCTTCATTGCTTACTTTAAATTCTGTCACTGGTAACTCCCTTATCTGTATTCTCTGTGGGTCTCTGCCTTTGGCCAGTTGTTTTTCTTGGTTTTCATCCACATTCTGTTCCTGATATGCCTGGTTAATTTTGATCGAGTGCTTGACATTTCATATTGCACCTTATTAAGATAATTTGAGGCTTTGGATTATGTAAATCTTATCTAGAGAGAATTTATCTTTGCTTCTGGCAGTGTAATAAAATTAAGATGATCTGAAACTCTGGTTTTAGTGAAGACTTGTTTCTTTCCAGTTCATGTTTATTCCTTTATTGTAGTCCATCGAGGGCCCTTTCCAAATTCTATGGATTTTTTCCAGATGGCCTTAAACTCTAAGCTTGTCCTTTTAGGTTCACAAGTCTGTAGAAAGCTTTGCTCAGCTTCCCAACCTCTTAACTGCTGCTTCCACATCATTGTGATTTCTAAAAGAGAAAAGGTCTCAAATGTCCATTTCATCTATTTATTATCCTCTGCTCTCCCAGACTGATTTCACAATTTCTCAGTGCCTTGTTCTCTGATGCATTTTTGCTTCATTCAGTAAGTAGTTGTTTTTAGTGATTTCAAGCCATCTAGTCCATCATTACCAGAAGAAACACCTCAACTGTTTTTAACTCAATTAATTTATTTCATCTCATTCTTTTCTATAAATGAACTATTTCCCAGTAGACCTCAGTACATCAATCACTTAAATCTCTTTTGGTTCTACCCAAAGTTATATTCAGTCATGTCTGCACTCTAGCATGTACAGGAAATGCAAGTTTATGTTGCTTTATATTAATCATTAAATATTATATATATGTATATATATAAAAATACAAGTATCATCTAGATATAAATATGGCATATATTTAAGTCAAGACCTTAAAATACAACAGAAAGATTATACCATAAATCTTTTACCAGACTATGCAAAATTATCATGGTATTTTACCAAGAAAACCAAGCACTAGGAAAGAGAAAAACTGATATATTTCAGGTATCAGAAAAGAATGTTTCTGAGTTTACACTTCTTCCTAAGGATGCATAATATCAAAGTTGTCAGTTGTCAATGTAGACTTATAAAAGGCAAGTTATATAAATGGAAATTAACTTAAAATGAATAGACATTTGACTCATTCAAATCCTGAACCTATCTCATTATAGTATTAGCAAACTTTAGGTGAAAAATTATAAAAGATAACATTATGGAATTGTCATAATGACCATAACATCAGATTGATTCTTTGTTCTGAAGAGTAAAGGATTTTATAGTAAGTTAAGGAGCACTTTCTTCCTTCTCAGTACCAAAATTATTCATCAAAAGCAATTACATATCCTTATCTGAATCATAGGAATTTAGAGGCTTTTAAAAAATAAGGTGGTGATTATTATTAGAAGCAAATTAAATAATTTGGTCTAAACTGAAATCTAAGAAGTCTTTGAGAATGATAGTACATTAACCCACAATTTTTGCTTCTGTTCTAAAGATCTTTCTGGAGCTCATCAGTTCATTCCTTATCAGTTTATATCCCATTGTTAATATAGGTGTGTTCCCTTTATCCTCATAAATATGGAGTATCACAATCAGTTCCAAATAGCACCAATATACTTTAAGAACTTTCTTTAAGGGTAGGTCATTTCTCAAACTTGGTGCCATTTCTTAGTTTTCAGGGATCTTTTATGTCTCCTCATTCCAAAGAACATCAAGACATGGACCTACTATTTGGTCATATTATGCTGACAGGCCTGAAAAGTTTGAATTAATAAAGAAGTTAAATGACATGGTAACACATTTATCAGAGAATGGAAAATGTATTCCACAAAATATGTAGGATTTCCATTTCAGGGAAGTTTATGGAATTCTTCCACATCCTAGAATAAATTGCTATACTTTTTGCACACTACCACTACAAAAGAGACATAGAGTGTTGACTCAATCTTTTTACTTCATGATCTGAAAGACAGCCATACTTAAGAGACCAATAGCAAGATAAATTTCTTTAGTTAAAAGGGAATCTGTCAACTGGTTCTTTCACCCAGCAAACTGCGTATCAGTCAAGCATTTGTGACATTTCAGAATGATGTACAGCAGATATAACAAACCACAGTTGGAAACCACAGTGGAGCCTTCTTAGTTTAGATGCAAGACCATGCCATCTTTTGCATGTAATCATGATTGCTTTCAGAAATAGCTTTTAGTTTGGTAATAAGGCCATAAAAGGGCATAAAAGCTGAAATCTTGAATGCTTATCACATTATTATATGACCTCAAATATTCTTTGTGAATTGTTTTTGTTGAACTGACATAATTGGGGTTGCATATCACCTTAAAAAAACCCTTGAGATATACAGTTGAACTTTAAAAAATATGGGTTTGAACTGTGTAGGTCCACATATAAGCCAATTTTTTACAGTACAATACTGTAAAAATATTTTCTCTTATAATTTTCTTAATAAAATTTTATTTTCTTAAGTTTACTTTATTGCAAGAATACAGCATTTAATACATATAAAGCAAAATATTTGTTAATCGATTATTTATAGTATTGGTAAGTCTTCTAGTAAACAATGAGCTCTTAGCAGTTAATGTTTTGAGGAGTCAAAAATTATACATGGGTTTTTGACTCTGTGTGTGTGTAGGAGGGGGTTCATGCCCCTAACCATATGTAGCTCAAGGGACAATTGTATATGTAATTTCCTGATATGCACAAATAAGTTGCACAATCAAACCATGTCATTAACTTTCCCCCCATGATTATTCCTACCAGGTAAGTCTCATCTTCAATTCACACTTTTCTCATAAGGCATATTCTTTGGTCATCTGACAAAGGAGGTGGAAAATAACAGTTTATTGATGACTCAATATATATCCTTATATATCAGTAGAACAACCAGAAATGGACTGTGTTGACAGTATAGCTTTCTCAGGAGTGTTTCTGAGGGCTATGGGGCCAAGGAATGGCTTTCCAGGAGAGATTCCTTAGAATGGTGCATCCTGCCATCCGCTTTAGAAATATATATGGCATGAGTTAAGACTATTCCATAATTCTAGGTGGTTAACTTTGTTGGATAGTCAAAGAAATGAAAGAAGCAAGTTTGAGCAATTAGAAAGAATGGGGATCCTTGCAGACAGAAGTTATATAATGGCCCAAAGTATAAAAATATTTGTGTCACATGTGAATTCTTACTCAAAAGCCATTATGTCAGAGAAGATTTTAATTATCAGTTAGGTACATTTCCTTAAGCTAAATATGTAAGTAAGCCTTCAACTGCCACTGTAATACTCTCACAAAGACCTCAGAAAGAGACAATTTTGCAAATAGGAGGCTATGCAGAAAATCAATGGCATGGACCTCCATAACTAAGGTTATTTTAGTTATTGCTGCCACTGAGTAATTAAACTTGCTAGTAAAGATAAGCAGCCTCAAGCCCTGAATATTGTATAATATTCTAAGTAAAAGTAGCCTTGAAACAGGTCAATTTTATTTGCTCCTTCCACCTTAGAGAAATTTATTCTCAAAGAGATGCTCATTCAGGTTTTCAAACTATTTTATCTGCCTTTATGCCTTATTAGTACCAAAGTCTATCCATTGACTAAATGATGACAATTGCTTTAGTATTCTATAGAGTTTTGCTTTTGACTGAGGATTCTTTATATAGCAATATAAGGAAGGCAGGAGGCCAGTGTCTATAGAAATCATTAGCTTTCCCAGTCAGGGATCAGTTCTAAACAACAGCATGCAAGGTACAGAATATATTTTGTGCAGATCTGAAAGTTAATAAATAGAAGTAGGGCATGACACTTCTATAGTTATTCATAAGTAAGCCATTCACAAAATATTTGTCTAGTATTCCCATGACTGTCATCTTGTGCAATTTAGAGATTTTACTACCTCAAAAAGACAGACTACCACTAATGGATTCATGATTCCATTGAATTAGATGATATGATGGAAATTTACTTTTTAACGCATCTGATACCATTTGGGGAAAATAGGAATTTTAATGCTGGTTTCAGTGATTTCTGCAGATTGGAAACATCAGAAAGTTTGGATGGAGACAACATTTATTCTGGGAATACTTCACTTTTTTTTTCTTAAATACAATGATGAATGTCAATGAAAGACTACTGTAACACTAGAAAAGCAGTACCACCATGGCTTCAGATCTTTCAGAAGAAAGGGGTATGTTATTAAAAAAACAGTCTTAGGGGCACCTTGGTGGTACAGTCTGCTAAGAATCATCCCATTCTTGGTTTCAGCTCAGGTCTGATCTCAGGGTTGTGAGATCAAAGCCTGCATTGGGCTCTACGCTCTGCATAGTCTCTGCTTCGGTTTGTCTCTCCCTCTCTGTCTGCCTCCCGCCTCCCACTCTCTCTCTTTCTCAAATAAATAAATCTTTTTTTAAAAAAGTCTCAAACAAAAGCCCAGGGCCAGACAGCTTCCCGGGGGAATTCTACCAAACATTTAAAGAAGAACTAATTCCTATTCTCCTAAAACTGTTCCAAAAAATAGAAATGGAAGGAAAACTTCCAAACTCATTTTATGAGGCCAGCATCATCTTGATCCCAAAACCAGGCAAGGATCCCACCAAAAAAGAGAGCTATAGACCAATATCCTTGATGAACACAGATGCGAAAATACTCACCAAAATACTAGCCAATAGGATTCAACAGTACATTAAAAATATTATTCACCACGACCAAGTGGGATTTATTCCAGGGCTGCAAGGTTGGTTCAACATCCGCAAATCAGTCAATGTGATACAACACATCAATAAAAGAAAGAACAAGAACCATATGATACTCTCAATAGATGCTGAAAAAGCATTTGACAAAGTGCAGCATCCCTTCCTGATCAAAACTCTTCAAAGTGTAGGGATAGAGGGCACATACCTCAATATCATCAAAGCCATCTATGAAAAACCCACCGCAAATATCATTCTCAATGGAGAAAAACTGAAAGCTTTTCCGCTAAGGTCAGGAACACGGCAGGGATGTCCATTATCACCACTGCTATTCAACATAGTATACTAGAGGTCCTAGCCTCAGCAATCAGACAACAAAAGGAAATTAAAGGCATCCAAATCTGCAAAGAAGAAGTCAAATTATCATTCTTCGCAGATGATATGATACTATATGTGGAAAACCCAAAAGACTCCACTCCAAAACTGCTAGAACTTATACAGGAATTCAGTAAAGTGTCAGGATATAAAATCAATGCACAGAAATCAGTTGCATTTCTCTACACCAACAGCAAGACAGAAGAAAGGGAAATTAAGGAGTCAATCCCATTTACAATTGCACCCAAAACCATAAGATACCTAGGAATAAACCTAACCAAAGAGACACAGAATCTATACTCAGAAAACTATAAAGTACTCATGAAAGAAATTGAGGAAGACACAAAGAAATGGAAAAATGTTCCATGCTCCTGGATTGGAAGAATAAATATTGTGAAAATGTCTATGCTACCTAAAGCAATCTACACATTTAATGCAATCCCTATCAAAGTACCATCCATCTTTTCCAAGAAATGGAACAAATAATTCTAAAATTTGTATGGAACCAGAAAAGACCTCGAATAGCCAAAGGGATATTGAAAAAGAAAGCCAACGTTGGTGGCATCACAATTCCGGACTTCAAGCTCTATTACAAAGCTGTCATCATCAAGACAGCATGGTACTGGCACAAAAACAGACACATAGATCAATGTAACAGAATAGAGAGCCCAGAAATAGACCCTCAACTCTATGGTCAACTCATCTTCGACAAAGCAGGAAAGAATGTCCAATGGAAAAAAGCCAGCCTCTTCAATAAATGGTGCTGGGAAAATTAAAAAAGTCTCAGAACCTAACCAGTTGAGTTCCAGATCAAATTCAAATTCCAGATTGAATTTAAAAGAATATTTTAAAGAAGATGAATGTTCATAAATTCCAACTATGACTCAGTGATCAGCTGTGGAACTGAGGAATTATCTTTTCCTAACATTAATTGCCTTTCTTTTCAGAGCTATCTAAATCTATCTATATACTTTTTTAAATTAGTTTCTTTCATCTATATATAGTATATATTGCTTATGGTTAACTATGAAACTTAATCAGTAATGAAATAATATTTAGACAGCATTAGATCAGAACTAGAATAGAAATGGACAACACTGAATTATCTGGACCTTAGCATTCTATGTGATAAATATTGAGTTTTCCTCCCTTTTGGTCACATAGTCCACATATGCATAAATTTTGCATTGAAAAGGGGACAGATGGATTACGCTTCCTGAGAGCAATTTTCTGGTCTGGAAGTTTATGTATGGGAAGATTTATGTGGATGTTGAGCAACCAAGTTTTAGATTATTATAGTTATTTGTCTTATTTTTATTACTCAGCATGTAAACACACTACCTATTTTAAGTTAGTCTACTACTCTGCTATTCTGAATTCTTCTTCTACTTACACCATGGAAAAGAGAAGAGCTCCCTATTTTCTGTTTTCAGCTTCTGGAGAGTTGAAAATGAGCATATGACCAACAATCACCCATTTCAGTTCTCTTACATGGAGCTATAAATATTTTGAGGAGATCTTAAAAAGGAATGGCCAATCACAGAAATGGTATGGACATTAGAGGTAATGTTGGGAGCCAATGCAGTGGGACCTTTGGGAACATCCAAAAAAGTCCATTTTTATGATATGGTATTTACTGGATTTCACATTGCCTAGTTTTCCTTTTTCCTGACAATTTCTTCCTAAACCTTGTTCTCTAGTCATTTTGATGATTCTTTGAGAAGCTAGTCTAGATAGACTCCCAATAACAAATTGGGACCCAAACTGACATGAAGGAAAAAGCAGGTGAGTTGCTAAGAAACTTAAGTAAAATGACAACACATAAGTATTAAAGCTGTTTTTTTCTCGTATTATGTAGCATATGCAAACAGAAAGTAATTTTTGCAAATTAACTGCCATTCTGTACCAAGGAAACAATAACATTGGAAAAGGGGTAGAATTCTAGGAACAAAAATTATATGAAGGACACAGGCATGAGTGAGAGCTCTGGGGTAGACTGAGGAACAGGTTAATCAAAGGGCACAGGTACTTTTGGTTACTAAATAAGTGTAAAAGATAAAGCAGAACACTAAGACCAAATCATTGTTTCACAAATCTACCTAAGTATAAGAATTACTTGGAAGCCTTATTATGGACCCTCTACTGAGATCCTTGGTGTTAATGTTGGGATGAGTCTAAGGATATCTATAGTCCCCAAACAATCTCACAATCCACAACGCCTTGGACAATTCTGGACTAAAAATAAGTTTGTATGAATAAGAGTACTAATTATCAACAGATGTTTGAAACCCAGATAATTATGATTTAAAGGATACTTTTGCTTATAATAATAACATAATCATGCTTTTGACAAAGTTTCAAAAATGAGATTGGAAAAAGTCTCCCAGCTTCAGAATGTGTTCTCTAGCTCAACAAATTTCAACAAACTGGAGAGATGTTCAGTTATTTTATTATGTTGCTTATAAGTAGCTTGGATCCAAAAGTGCAGAAAGGGAGAGATGATTGTCTGTGGCTCCCTGAAAGAGTCACACATTGCTTTCAAATTCAGTTGGCAAGAATTCAGTCAGAAACATCTGCAAGAATTTAGTACTGAGCCATGTATTCACTGATCTCTCTACCTGTTACTCTAATTGCAACACTATAAAATTTTTATTTTTATTCTAGTTCCCTCTGATGCTGCTGGAAGATCACAGAATAAACACGGCAGGGAATGGGAGTATAAGTTAAGAAAGCAATGGAAGAGAATGAGGCAGGAAAACAGAAAAAGTGAACTGGGAAGCTATGTGTCATCATGTATAGAATAACAAACAGACCCTTCACATCCTGTGGTTTCTGTCTCCAACATAGCTTCAAAAGAAATGGAAATTGCCTTTAAGCTGGGTAATATACTTGGCAGAACAGTATGGTATTAAGTAATAAATTGAGTCAGTGTACATATATTAAAAGAGGGGGAGATAAATTTATGTTAGGCTATACTTCCATAGATTTCCTTCACTTCCTGCTCATCTGTTTTTTAGGCTATATTGCAAGCAGAAGATACTCTGAGCTCTCCCAATATTATATTCGGTTTTTCTTAAATCTGAATATATTTGGGTCAGCTTTGGCTATATTTCCTTTTGTGATTTGATGAGCACTATCAAGGAAGTAGGTATTTTATACACATATGGTTTTGAGGGTCTAAACTACATTGCTTTGGAAATAGGAATTGACAAAAGAAAAAAAAAAAAAAGAGGAGAGTTAGTTTTGAGTGAGACCAATATCCCAAGTCATAATTAAGCTCATGATCCTATAAGTTTATCACATAGATTCTACATTGTTTTCTTAGTCTCAAATTTCCAGTTAATTACAGTTTAAATGTAATATAAAGGAAAACCCAATATAAACTTCTTTAAGTAAAATGGAACTTAGAGGTTATGTTGCTTAAACTCTAGAGTAGAGTGAAACTGGACCTCTAAGGTGTCCCAGGATTCTTTGCTGGTTTTAAGGCTGGCCTCTTGGTCAAATAAGGTGTTAGGTACCATGCAGTGTCAGAGGCAGTGACACCACAGTAGTTCCTGATGGTATCCTCCAGATGACAAAGTCACATGAAAAGTAGAGTCTGCTTCTTTCTATACATAGACAAAGAAATTCCAGATAGGACGATTTGCAACCACTAGTTACATTATGTAACCAATTTTCTGATCAGTTATTCTGAGTTGCAAGTACTGGGTCGTATTTCTGCCCCTAGAGCCATAGATAAAATTGACTGTATCTGCAAAAATGGAAAGAGAATTAGAAATAAATAGTAACTTAAAGTAAATGTGGGCTCTCTCACCAAAAAAATGAGGGAAGATTGTTGGCCTTGTGGGAAAACCCATGAAATTCATTAGTATGTTTACCAATTTACTCCAGAATAGTTAGATAGTTGGATAAGGTTTCAGCCCCCAAATTGAACATCATATCAATTACAGCATTCTGAAGAACCCTAAACATGCACAAGAAAGTTAATTACAAGTTTTTGAAAGTACCCATGCCATATTCTATCACAAGTAATAATTAACCGCTGGGTACTTATTTTATTCTATCATCATTAAAAAAAACAAACAAAACTTTCATGGTTGAACAGTTCATTTTATTTCCAAATGCTTACAGAATAACTATTTATTTCTGAATGTTTCCAAATCCATGCAATTAATAATTAAAATGTTTAAGGATGATTCCCAGTGTAAAATGTTAGTAGTCACAGTTTTTTAAAACAAATACTTGGGAATATCTTCTCAAAGACATCCAAGATGAAGGAAAAAGTAAACTGTTTTCATGCAATTAAAGTATCTTAATTTTTAAAATAACTCTGTGATTTAATAATGGTCTGGTGTTGACTGCTTTTACCTTATAAATTTGGTTCCTAAAGATTTATCTTTATTTATTAAGAGTATTAATATTCTTAAAATTTATAGTTTAAGGGACTCAAGTGCAAATTTACTATTTTTGATAGCAAAAAGTATCTCAAAATTAGTCTTTATTATTAAAACAAAAGACAAGGAAGAGACTTGTTTAAACTTAAACTTAACGTATTTGAACACTTGTTTTTATTCTAGTTCCCTCTGATGGGTTATAAGTGATAGAAATCCTTCTTAATTAGGTTAAAAAATAAGGTAAATACACTAAATCTCAGACTCTAAAGAATATTTTAGAAACTATTTTAGGGGCACCTCGGTGGTGCAGTTTGTTAAGCGTGGGACTCTTGGTTTTGGCTCAGGTCATGACCTCAGGTCATGATTTCAGGGTTGTGGATCAAGCCCTGTGTTGGGCCCCATGCTCATTGTGGAGTTTGCTTGAGATTCTCTCCCTCTCCCTCTGTCCTTCTCCCTGACCCGCCTGTGTGCGTGTGTTCTCTCTCTCTCTCTCAAATAAATAAATCTTAAAAAAAAGAAACTATTTTAGAAACTTCTGAGAACCATGACTTGTGTGCTACCATAACTTTTTCTTAAATATATATATATATATATATTTATATATATATATATATATATATTTATATATATATATATATATATATATTCTGTTTAGATCAGTTTCTTTTTTTATTGTTAAGGTTTACTTTATACCCATGACAGGAGAGATACCAAAAACTCCAGGTTTTATCTTTCAGTTTCCTTTTCTGGTGAAAAATATTACTTTTAGTATTAATCTACTCACAAGTTCTGAATCCAATTAAATCAAGTACCACCCTTGGTCCAAACAATTTTACTAACAAGGCAGTTCCTTTATTAAATCTAAGAGGGGAACAAGAACAGTTCAAGAAAAGGTGCTCAGTGCTGAATGTTTCAGATCTTACCTTAATTACTTAAGGTGACATACACCTCATTTTTACCACTTTCTATATTATCCTTACTTCTGAATAATCTACATGAGAAACGTGAATAAACTCAGCTACCATAGTTCTACTATCCTTAAACCTGTTTTTTGGGGTTATCTAAAATGCATGGCATAGGAATCCAAAGATTTTAATCATTCAAATTAATTTTGATAAAGCTAAACAAGATTTAACCCAACAGCATTCTATTTAACTTCAATTTCCTAGATCATTACCTCATTCCTGTTGTTATGTTTGTCTACTTCAAATTTGTAAATTAAGCAAATGATTTTTTTTTTTTTTGTAAAGAAATCTAGGCAAAAATCTCAGATTGGTAAAAGGAAATATTGAAAATGTTCAACACTAATTGGGCATATTGGTATTTTTATCATGCAGAGTTTTAAAGTCCTTGCTTTCTGTGTAGCACTAAAAATCACAGCTCTTCCAGTTCACATTTATGTTTCATCTATGAAGAGGTGAAAGAAGTCTGAATGCCAAAAAGTCTTTCTCAGTATTCACAGTTTGAGAGCTTGAACTTGAAGGGATCATTGGATTGTAAACCATTTTACTTTTCATATAATTGATATGAAACTGGAGATACACCACATAGGTATATCATAGACTGTTACTCTTTACACAATACTTAAATGTTCTTAAAACTGCTAGTAAATCATGCTTTTAATCTATAACTGAACTAAAAATAAATAATATATAGTTAATTGTCAAGCATAAAATACGTATTTTTCTCGTTTGGTAAATACATGGTATCTCACTATACTCTTGGTCTAAAATAAATGACATGAATGGATTCCTTTGCACTTTCATAATAATTTTTGTATTAATTTTATACAAAGAAGTTATGATAAAGGCCTAAGTGACATTATCACTTGCAGAAACATTTCTAAGCCCATTGATAATTATTTCCTTATACCAGTGTAGATACAATTCTCTTTGTAGATAGTAGGATCAGAATAATTTTCTATCTCCTTTTCTAGTACCTGGCTTTGCACTCCTTGTAGAAGGTAGGGATGTTATTTCAAGGAACAGAGATACTGTAACTGGAGCTCTGATTGATAAAGGAAAATAAAATTATAGTCATATACTCTAAAATGTTATTTTACTTAATAAAATTTTTGTTTTACCTAATGAATATTAGCCAATTCATTCCAACAATGTAATAAGAGAATTATATACCATGACCAAGTGGGATTTATCCCACATATATATAGGACTGGTTTAGCATTTAACTCAATGCATCATGTCAATAAGCTAAAAAAAGAAAATCTCATGGCCATACCAATGCATGCAGAAAAAAAATTTGACAAAATCTAAAACACTTTCATAATAAAAAGAGTAAAATAGGAATAGAATGGAACTTGTTCAATTTGATAAAGAATACCTTAAATAACTTATAACCAACATCATATTTGATTGTGAAAAATTAAAAACTTTCTAACAAGGCAAGGAGTCCTTTCTCATTACTCTTTTTCAATATCCTACTGGAACTTTTAGCCAGTGCATAAGACAAGAACAGGAAATAAAAGATATGCAGATATAGAAAAGAAAAAAAAAACTATCTTTGTTCACTGATATCATGATTATCTATGTAGAAAATCCAAAAGAATAGACAACAAAACTCTTGGAACTGATAAGGGATTATAGTCAGGTAACAGGATACAAGATTAATACACAAAATTAATTGCTTTGTATATAAAAACAATGAACAAGTAGAATTTGAAATTAAAAAGATATTATTTATATCAGTACCTAAAAATGAAGTACTTAGATATAAATCTAACAAAATATGTGCAAGATTTATATGTGGGAAACTGACTGTCAAACTCTGATGAATGACTTTAAGGATGAACTAAGCAAATGAAGAGATATAGAATGTTCATGGATAGGAAAACTCAATATTGTCAAAATGTCAGTTCTTCCCAATTTGATTTATAGATTTAATGCTATCCCGGTTAAAGTCCCAGCAAGTTATTTTGTGGATATCAATAAACTAATTATACAGAAAGGCAAGAGACCCAGAATAGCCAATCCAATATTGAAGGAGAAGAACAGAGTTGAGAATAGACATTACCTGACTTCAAGTCTTTCTGTAAAGCTACAATAATCAAGCGAGTATGGTATTGGTGAAAAGATAGACCAACAGATCAATGGAGCAGAATAAAGAGCCCAGAAATGGAGCCACATAAATATAGTCCATTGATCATTCACAAAAGAGCAAAGGCAACACAATGGAGCAAAAATGGTCATTTTGACAAACGGTATCCACATGCATAAAATAAATTAGTAAATCTAGACACAGACCTTTCACCCTTCACAAAAATTAACTCAAAATGGATCACACACCTAAATGTAAAACACAAAACTATAGAAATCATAAGAGATAATATAGGAGAAACCTGGACAACCTTGGATGTATCTATAACATTTTAGATACAACGTCAAAGGTATGATCTATGAAACAAATCACTGTTAAGCTACAGCTGCATTTAGTTATATTTAAGAACTTCTTTGTGACACAGTATTAAGAGAATGAGAACATCAGCCACAGACTTGGAGAAAATATTTGCAAAAGACGCATCTGATAAAGGATAATTACCCAAAATATGCAAAGAACACTTTAAACTCCACAAGAAGAAAACAAACAACCTAAAAAAAAACAAAAACAGATCAAACCTTAACAGACACCTCATCAAAGAACATGCACATATGACAAGCATATGTAAAGGTATTCTACATCATATGTTACAAGACAAATGCAAATTCAAGTTAACAGTGAGATACAACTACTAGAATATACCTGTTCGAATGGTCAAAATTGGGAGCACTGACAAGACCAAAAGTTGGTGAGGATATGGAGCAGTAGGAATACTTAAAATTTGCTGGTGGAATGCACAATGGTACAACCATTTGGGAAGACATCTGGCAGTTTCTCACAACACCAAACATTCTCACCATAAGATCCAGACATCATGCTCCCTGGTATTTACCTAAAGTAAAAAAAAAAAAAAAAAAAAAAAAAAAAAAAAAAAAAAATTATGTTTACAACAAATCCTACAAGCAGATGTTTATAACAACTTTATTTATAATTGCCAAAACTTGGAAGTAACCAAGGTGTTTTTCGTAAGTGAATGGATACCTAAAGTGTGGTACATCCAGACAATGGAATATTATTCAGAGCTAAGAAGAAAAGAGCTATTAAACCCTGAAAAGACATGGAGGAACTCTTAGATGCACATTACTAAGAGAGAGAAGACATTCTGTAAAGTCCGCATGAGACAGATGTGAATTCCTGGAAACAAAAAGGAGCATTAGAAGGAGGGAATGGTACAGAAAATTAAATGATATTGTTGATAAGATTATTTTTAATGTCAACATTCAATAATTTTTGATTGGTAAGTAACTTTATCTGGTTTTGAAACACTAAATGATATTTTGCCTTCTTAATTATTAAGCTGATGAAATGTGTGTTTCATTAAAACCTGATTTACCAAATACAATATTTTTTTTAAATATTGCAGAGAAAGACATGGTTCCTTTTGGAAAGGTGCAGTTTTAAAACATAGTCTGAGGACACATAAAGAGGAAGGGAGAAGCACAGGCAGATGCTAAACATAATGGCCCTCCTTTTATAACAGACAAGAAATGCAAAGCTCCCATAACAGAATGTTATTTGGGAACTAACCAACAGACACTTATGTGAGGCTCTTCTATGAGCCGAGTATCTGAGCATGTTAAAACCTCTCTGTAGGATTGGCTCTCTTTTTCTTAATTTTGAAAAGGAAAAACACTGTTTTGAGTTTCTTCTTTACACAAGTTGGCCAGCTTGGATGCAAAAAAAAAAAAAAAAAAAAGGGAGAGATGCTTCCAGCCTAACGGATGATTCAGAGAACTTATTACCCAGCTTTCTGGAAGAAGCTGAAGCCAGTGGAAATGTTACAACCCTGAAAGGGAACCCAGCCCTCTATGACAGAAATAACTCAGATGCAAAAGTACTCTTTTCTAAGATTGTTATGTCAATTGGCATTGCAATTTAAAAATTCCACTGGGGAAGATCTCAGCCCTGCTGATTTAATTACTAGGCTTTGCTTGACCTTATTTGTTTAAATTTTGCTGTATTGAGTGTTGCTATGGAATCCTGCCTAAATTTATTTAGTAGTATTGAAAGAAAATATGATGGAACTGACTATTTTGGTTAAAAATAACAAAAACAAAATGGGATCTGTATGGCTAAGAGAAGATCTTGTTAGACAATTTATTTATTTATTTATTTATTTATTTATTTATTTAAATTCCCAGATGCTTGTCTGGTCATCCAAGCCAAATGAAGAGAATTGTTGGTAATTAAAAAGTAATTCACTGAAGTGAGTACAGCTGTAGCATTGGCTTTCCTGCCAGACTCAGTGTGATCTATAGAAGCAAAATGTAACTGTTTCAAGTGAAAAAAATATTCCTTACTTATGAGGATAAATCTGAAATGTTTATTTGATTTATAAAAACTTCAATGAATTTTTAGCAAGTAAATTATAAAGAAGGAAAGTTTGCCAATCTGACAAATATTAGCCTCACATATGTGTGCATCTGAATAATTATATACAAACTGCTCTAAAATAAGCAAGCGAATATTGTACAGCCATTTTATTTCCTATTTTATCCCTCGAGTTTAAAAGGCTTGAAAATAAGGAGCCAGGGAAAGAGGGGGAGCATTTAAATTATTTATTTATTTTGACTTTTAAATATCAATAATACTTTTAAACTTGGCATTAAAATGCCACTAAAGCTATGAATATTTTATTAACCTTCTTTGGGCATTTTCTTTGCCAAGTATTGTTTCTATGACCTTCAAATCAAAGGTATCTGCATGGTGAATCCCTCCCACACCACCTGAGGGTGTATGTTTTCTTTAATTGGTATCTCCCAGATTCCTTTTGGTTTTGCTTGCTTTATCCAGTCATCACTATGAACGTCCCCCCCCCCCCTATTTTGGCACTTACCATAATTTTGAAGCTACTTATTTCTATTTTTGTCTTCTCTAAGAGACTGCTATTTTTTGAAGGTCAGAGCAGAAAACATTTTCACCTTTATTGTTTATGCCCAACCTTCACCCATCATTTTCAGGGCATAGCAAACTTCAGGCCCTCAGGAGGGCCTTGGTAAAAGGAAACTGAGTGCAGAAAGAGCAGAGGAATGATAAACCTTATATAAACTCTTATAATTTATTTTGGTTTTATTAGTATATTTTACCAAAATGTATCAGTGCTATTTGCATAAGAAGTGTTAGTGCATGGGTTATGTTTATTAATGAAATGTTGTTTACTTGTAATACAGTTGGTTTATTGCTCTACTTTTATTAAATATATGCATTTTTATTGGACTTATGTTCAAACTATATAATGTGAAGATTTATTGGGAAACTGCATTAACCACAATTAGCTTTAAAGTAAAATATTAGACTGTAAAATTCTAAAAACTGAAGGATAGACTTATTCTTTGTATATATGTATATACATGAAAACTTGATGGATCTCAACTGTAAAACACTATCTTATGAGCTGTCCATAAACTTCATGTTCGATCCATAAGTTAAGTTATGAAATAAGTAAGTCTCCATTTAAAATACAAAATATTTTTATTTAAAAATATTTAAAATACAAAATATCTAAAAGTAGGATTCAAAGACTTTAATAGCTATTATCACTTTAGAAGTTATTAAAAAGAGTAAAACATAAAACTGTGAATGGAACTAGTAATAGGCTGTTGAGGATATAAAAGGGTTAAAAAAAGGCATGTAAATAATCCAAAACTAAGAATTAAAGCACACTTGGGGCATCTGGGTGGCTCAGTTGGTTAAGCATCTGGCTCTTGTTATGGCTCAGGTCATGATCTGGGCTGCGAGATTGAGCTCTCTCCCCCTCTCTCTACCCCTCCCCACCTCTCTAAAAAAAATAATAATAATTTTAAAAAATTAAAGCACATTCATTCATTCTGTAAATACGTTCTGAGATATTTGATGTACCAGTTATTGAAAATATGAAAATCTATTTAACAATTGCTTTTATAGTTTATTTTCTAGTAAGGGTGAGGCAAGAGACAATAAATGTGAATGGATGAATGAATGAATGAATGAATATTAGGTATATGTGAAATGAAGAAAAATAAAGAGAAAATAACAACTGGAAACCAATTGATAAAGGTGTGTGTGAGCAGAGACTTGAAGAATGGAAGTAGCCTGGGTAGCCAGGTAAGAGCTTTTTGGGGCAGAGGGAACAGTTTGGTAAAAGGCCCTGTGGGCAGGACTATCCCTTGATTGTTCCATAGACATGGAATAAATTGTGTACCTGAAATGAAATGAGTGAGAGAGAGATAGTTAAAATATTAGATTAGAGAAGTGGTCCAGCACAACGTGATGTAGGGCCATGTAGCTTACGGAATGACATCTTTCATTCTGAGAAAATTGTTAAGCTACTGTATGGTTTGGAGTCAAGGAACCCATTTAAGTGTTTGAAAAAGCACATTATTATTGCTTTGTGAAGAATAAATTATAGAAGGCCAAAAAGGAAAGTGGTGAGACTGTTTAAGGTTTTTTGTAACTGGAGTTCCATACTTAGCTGGAATGCCCTAGTGGGACAATACCTGCTATTTATGATGATCGTCTTTCAGAATTTGTAAAATGTATACTGCATGACAATTCTGATTTCTTTGAATTTATCTTTCATATTTTTTCATTAAACCCATTTTACTTTATTATGTTTTTAATACTATTTCTGCACTTTTATCATCTCTTCATCTAATGAACATGATTAATACAAATACATGTAGCTTTCACTTAATATTCACATACTATGAGGCATGTTGTGTACATAAACCACAACAATCCCCTAAGGCAGGAGTTATCATGTCCTACTCCATAATGAAAAGTGAAGCACCTGCAGGTTTAATCAACCTGCTTACTAATTTTCTGCTATTAAATAGCAGATCTGACATTCAGATCCAGATCTGCTTGTTACATGGCCTGCCTGTTACTTTTCCCCTGAACTACGTGGATGTTCCTAGTAATTATGGCCTATTAATTATAGCAGGATCTAAGCAAAAGTCTTAATGTGAATCTGAAAGAAAAAACATTTCCAAATTAGAAAGATTTAAGAATCCCAGAGTTATATCATGGAAATTCATATCTCTACTGCTCAATTGTTTTCTAGAATAATGATGTCTATAAAACATAGGAATGGAAATTAGAAATAATCTGTCTACTCCACAGCTTTCAGGCTGTTATGCTGGATAAAATATTTGATCAAATTATTTTTTTTAAACATTGACAAATTGGCTGTACATTTCATATACAAACTTTTCCCAGAACAAAGTATTGCTTATTACATATGCACTCTCAGTTAGCCTACCTGTCATAGACTATACATGAGAAATAAACTACTTTCAAGTCTGTAAATTGTCTCAACCTTTTCTCTAGGAATTATGTGATTATTGCTATTAACAATCATTTTTAAAAGATTATTTATTTACTTATTTGAGAGAGAGAAAGAGAGAGAGAGCATGCAAATAGAGGGAGAGGCAGAGGGCGGATGGAAAAAGAGGGGGACAGAATCTCAAGCAGATTCCATGCTGCGTGGGAGTTCCTAGCAGGACTCAATCTCAGGACCCTGAGATCATGACCCCAGCCAAAACCAAATAACTGACTGAGCCACCCAGGTGCCCCCCAAAAATCCTGGGTAGTGCAGTCTTTTAGTATAGCTATAAATATATCCAGTTTCTGGCATTTTGTGGGAAAGAAATTTAAGACTAACAAACTATTTGCATATACAGTTCATTTCTGTGAAGATTAGTGTGTAAAGCCTTGTAAATCCACAAAAATAAGGAAATACTACCATTTTATCCAACTATTTTCATATTACTGATACACTTAAATGGGCTGATCCACTTGAATGACCAAGAATGTTTTCAATTTATTTGTTGCAAAGTGTTGCTGGATGTCTAATTGAATTACCCACTATTTTTCAAGGAATTAATGAGTTATTTAAAAAATATGTAATTTCAACCAATCATTATTTTTTCCCTTTTTTAATATTAGCATAGTAAGCTAAAATTAACATGCATTTAAAAAGCATAGGAAATATGACTTGACTAAGAAGTAGTCAAGTGATCCTGTGGGGAAAATTCAGAGTACATCTCCTAAAAAATTAGTAACTGCTATTCGAACGTACCTTAGAATTTTCCATTAGCTTTTCAGTTTATTTGGAACTTCTTAAAAAAATTGCACATTCTAGATCCATGGATAGGTGGCTCAGTTGGTTAAGCATCTGTCTTTAGCTCAGGTTGTGATTGCAGGGTCCTGGAATCGAGTCCTACATCAGACTCCTTGCTCAGTGGGAAGCTTGCTTCTCCTTCTGCCTCTGCCTGCTGCTCCCCCTGTTTGTACTCTCTCTCTCTGACAAATAAATAAGTAATATCTTAAAAAAAAATGTACATCCTCTGACTGTAGAAAATGTAATCACAGCTCCTGAGAATTGTTGAAATTGTTTTTAGATGCCTCTCTGTATTTCTGAGGACTTATTGAAAATATATGTTGAAGGGCCTCTTCCTAAGAAATCAAAAAATTCATGGCCAAATATTTAAAATACCTACTTTCTCCTAAAAAGAAAATAAACCTTTCACTAATTGTAATTTTAAATTAGTTTTTTAAAATGAAACCTTCCTAAACTTTAAGATATATTTGATAAATGAAATTTATGTTGACTTATCAAATATATAGTCAAAGTTTTCAAGTGTTCCTTTATGCTATCGATCGGGATATCCAGAACAGGAGTGTTCTGAACAAGGGGAACAAGTGAAAATCCTGGCAGGACTTTGACCTAGCTTATTTGCAACCCACTGAGGAAGGGATTTAGGAGATGAGTTCAGGGACACTACAAGGCACTAGAGGATCTTATGTTTTACACAAAGACGTTGGAGTATCTTTGGATAGAAATAGAAAGCATCAAAAGGCTTGAGAACAGCAATGAAGATCTGAATTGCATTTTAATCAGTATATTTAATTATTCATTGAAAAAAAAAAAAAGTCAGACATTCCAGATTAGAAAGGGACTTATTCCTTTAAAGAATGGAATTGGAAAGCTAAAAAGTTTCTCACATTTCAGTGACATTCATAATTCTGGTTTAAAATGTTTTCCTGCACCTGACTTGGTAAGTGAAAATCAACCATATGTCACCAAATTCTTCCCATCTTCCCCAACACAAACCTCTGCCAACTCTACCTTTACTGTGACAAGTCAGATAAACTAAGAAAACAAACAAAAGAAATTCTGGGAAATTTGCTTGCTAGTTTTCTTGGGGGAGGGGGACATGGGTGCGGGTGTTGAGGAACTGTTAAATTAACTTAACAGAAGTTAATTTAAACCTAAAGGGAGCAGGGACACCTAGGTGGCTCAGTGGGTTAAGCCTCTGCCTTTGGCTCAGGTCATGATCTCAGGGTCCTGGGATTGAGCCCCGCATCAGGCTCTCTGCTCAGCAGGGAGCCTGCTTTCTCCTCTCTCTGCCCGCCTCTCTGCCTACTTGTGATCTCTCTCTCTGTCATATAAATAAATAAAAAATCTTAAAAAAAAAAATAACCTAAAGGGAGCAGATTAAGTATATTCTTTAAGTTTTACATTCTGCTGCTTGATGAACCTAGCAACGTGATGAAGGTAAGGACTTTATCAGAGTGGCTCAACACATATTTTAATATATTAATTAATTTATGCTTGTGGGTAGGGACATTTTGCCATTCTGTATGCTCGTAGATATTGTATCTTCTTATGGATGGGTAAGGATAGCTTGTGAAAGGGAGATTGGGACACTCATACTTAAAACTGTATTGCATGTAATTATGAAAACCACTTATAGTGGTAAACCTCTCATCCAACTCCCATTTAACTACATTTATGCCTTGCTTGTTTTATCTAAAATTCACAAGTTTCTGGGTATTTTTTCCTTACAAAGAGACATTTATCTATCTCTAGGTTATTTCTTTCAAAAACATGAACTCAGTGCTTGCAAGTTGCATTTCAAATGATTCTTCTAAATAAAGACAGTTTGTTCCCCAAAATGTACCAGCTGATAAAATAATTTTCATCCTATTAAACATATAAGTCAGGAAGGAAATACACTACAATATTTAATGGAATTACAGATAAAGTCTTATTCATGGTAAAATACTGTGAGAAATATTTCTCACATGTGAGAAAGTGATGGAAAATACTATATTTATAAAGGAGATGCACATTAGCATAGTTCTTCTGTCCTAATTTATCACTGTTAATGGGAAAATGTGGAATTATAGAACCAGATAGTTTAAAGGAAATTTCAGCAAACATGTCATACATACTTCCATGAGTATCCTAAAAAAAATCTGTACATTGTAAAAGAGAATGGTGAAATACATTGGAAATTTCACATACATGGTTTTCAAAGGACACTCACATAAATTATAATATTCATTTTGCACTAATGTAATACAAAGGAGAAAGCACCTATTATTTTCAGCTTACTGTAAAGCAATGAATTATATTTTAAAGATTTTATTTATTGATTTGAATGAGACAGAGCAGGAGCAAGGAAGGGCCAGAGGGAGAGGGAGAAACAGACTCCCTGCTGAGGGGGAGCTCAACATGGGACCCAGTCCTAAGATTCCAGGATCATGACCTGAGCCAAAGGCAGATGCTTAACAAACAGATTGTGCCAACCAGGCAACACTTAAGCAATTAATTAATATCTAAATCCAAAGCTATCTGTCCAGTAACTAACTGAGATAAGAATAAATTTCTTATCTATGCTATCTTTAATTAGTGCCACATTATAACTTCAAATTGCTAAGGGAAAATGAAAATGACATTTTATTTTATTTTTTGAAAATGACATTTTAAAGTGAAATTCAATTTATATTTTTGTTTATATTATTGATTTATTATATTATTTCTTATATTTCTTATTTCTTATATTATTTCCTTGAATGCTAATTTTTTTTTACATATTCTCCTTATTTCAGTTCTAAGCAAAATTAAATATGCAGTATCACTTACTATAGTAATATGGTTAAGATGACAAGATGTAATGTAAATTAAAACTGAAACTATTTTATTTATATTTGTCCTTACCCTTGTGAATGAGTCTGGTAACCCTAAATTTTGGTCCAGCTTTAAAATCCAGTTCCATTTAATAAACAAACCTAGTTTGTTTATGGAACCTAGTTCCATTTAATAAACAAACATATGAAAAATTAAAAATCTGGTTTTCTCCCTAACAAAACACAAATGGAGTTTGAGAGATATAATTTTTTTTTTTCAAAAGTAAAAGAAATGTTCGGAACAGGGATTCCATCTCAGCAATTTTGACATGTTAGTGGGGGTCAATTAATTCAACTGCACTACACCTAGAATAGTATTTGTTTTCCAAATATACAAAATGTAAGGATTTCATATCTTTTGGATTCCCTAATAAAAGCAGAAATAATCCACAAAATTGAAAATATGCTATGTAAAAATTAGATAGTATTTTTTCTAATGTGTGTGTCTGTGTAATTTTGCATTTGAGAATAAGGCATATTTTTTAAAAATTGGATTCAATTTCAATTACATTGTATTAATAAGACTTTTAAAAGTTACTTAATTTTTAAATGCTATGTCTCTAACAAGTGTTAGAATTATGATTAATGATTAAAGAGGCAAAGAAGACAAAGTCTATTAAGGAAAGTATGGATTATTCTATTATTATACCTGGATTTTATACTGCTTGGGGAGGAAAAAAAAGTTGATTTCCTAAATTACATTAAAAAAATATCTATTAGTCTTAAGACTGCTCAGAAGCAGGGATTCTCAGTGCTAGGACTGTTGACATTTGGGGCTGAATAGATTTTTGTTGTGAGGATCCGTTCATGCATTAGAGAAATGGTTTGTATCATCTCTGACCTCTGCCCACTGAATTCAAGTACCTTCCCCAGCTCCTCTCCTCCAATTTGTTGACAACTGAAAATGTCTCTAGACCCTGCCATGACCCTATGTGGGGTTCAAATTGCCTTGGCTGATAACCAAGGATTTAGGAAAAACTCTCAGCAGAGCATATTTCTGATAAAAGTTACTTTGTCCTATTTTATCTTTTGCTTCCAAGGTCTAAACATTTGCATCAGTATTTTTAAAAATGTAAGTTCAATGGGCATAAATTCATTTCAGAATACAAAATGTATGCTCTTATTAATATGTATTGGGTATTTTATATTAAATATAAAATTTTAACAAACTTAAAAAGACACTTTTCTTTAGCTTTGTTAAATGGGTAAAATTGATAATTTTTTTTTTTTAAGATTTTATTTATTTATTTGACAGAGAGAGTCATAGTGAGAGAGGGAACACAAGTCCGGGAGTAGGAAGGGAAAAGCAAGCTTCCTGCTGAGCAGGGAGCCCAATGCAGGGCTAGATCCCAGGATCCAGACCTGAGCCTAAGGCAACCACTTAATGACTGAACCACCCAAGCGCCCCAAAATTGATAAACTTTACATGAGAAACATGCAGTTGCCTCATCTGCCAAATAGATATTGCTTTTAAAGTAAATAGTCATTGGAGAGTATTTTATAGTTAGTATTGTTTTAAATAAAACTAACTGGATTTTACAGGCATCAAAACTTAATTGAAATACATTGACCTGTGTTTGTAAGTTGAGTATTATCTCATGCAGGTATTTCTATGTTACTAAAGCCTATTATTAAGGACTTGTGTATGTCTGCAAAAAGTCTATCAAATGTTGTATTTCCATATGTTTACCCTTCCACACCCTTTTATGTTTAAGTTTGTCATGCTTTGTAAATGTAACCTGGAGAAATGTTGGTATTTTTGGAGCTTGTGAAGTTGAGAAGAATGACTTGTTATACTGTTACAATTAATTGCAGTTACTTTATTATATCTAGTAATTGGCCATTTAGTTTATATCTGTGAAATTAACTCCTAATCAATATTTTCATGTGTAATATTCATGGATATAATCTTACAAATACAAGCATTTTTAAAACAAAAGAAGTAAAACTAATGAAGACTATTTTACAGTATCTTAAGGCTTTTTCTCATTATCTCTCAATACGTCATTAGTTATTTTCATTTCATTTACTTAATTATTCTTCATCCCATAAATGTTATTACTTAGTCATTCAGATTTTCAATGTTAATTTATTTGGAAATTAAGACACGATTTTAAGTTTTAACTTTGGAAAGTGACTAATAAAATTTTATATTTGGAATGAATTTACCTTCTTTTAATGAGCTAATTATTCACTATACTTGTTGGCAATCTTTTCTAAGCTATCTCTGGTTTCTTTATACTTAGCAGGTAATTAAAGGTTTCAAACTAAACATGATATTACATGTGCAGCCTTACTAGCCTTTTGGAATTTATGTGTTTATTTCTTATATTTATTTCTTATTGCTAGAAACCATATATTATGACAAAAGCTGTTTCTTATACCACTTACTTAACTTGTAACACTCAGCTAAGCATCTTAGCAGCACCACTTAGCATGGTGGGCAATTTCTCAAATAGATGTCAAATCTGTACTGATATTTACTTGTGCTTGAGGGATTTCTAAATCCTGAGCTACCTTTTGGTTATCTGTGGTTACATGAGACTAGCAAAAATAGGGATGCCAACACATTTGAGAATTTCTTTTTGGCTTTATCCTTTAAGGCATTTAACAACAAATTTTAGTGATATTTTGTTAATACCTTCTTTTTATTATTACCTTAATGTTATATTTACAAAATTTAATACCAACTTTTCTAATCATTTCTATAACCCTTTCTAAACAGGGGAATATTGGAACAGGACTGAGGTTTTTAGGATTATAGCACTGCCTCCCAGACAACTGAAAGGAAATGGATAAAAATGTGTGGGAGCAGAAGTGACAGTCTTAGGAAGGTGCACATTTGTGAGAGAGGGAGGTGGGTTCGAATAAAAGACTTATCCCTTGGAATCTTGATGGTAAAAAGTAGACGGAAACAAGTTGCAGATGTTAAGAGTCATAAATAAATAAACATTGTCAAGCAGAAGAAACAGTAACCATAACCCCAACATAAACAGGGGTACCATCTAGTAAAGACACTGCAATATAAAACAAAGAAACCTAGTAAGTCCAAAAAAACCTTATAAGAGCCTGTGATTCTGTTACTAGAATCACAGAATATTGAAATTCTATTGCTTACTTACCATGTCAGCAAAAATTAAAAAACACATCAAGACTTTTCCTCAGTGAGTTTGTAAGCAATCCTCTTCCGTAGTAGTGATTGGTTGAATGAATCTTAACATTCATTAACTACCTCTTATTCTGCTTACTAGAGAGTAGTTAAGATAATGGGATATAACACCAAGAAAAATAGATGTAAATCCTGTTTACATAGGGCCCAGTCTTTAGCTGATATCAAAATGGTAGAGGTTTGATTTGCATCCTCTATGTGGTATGCACATATTGTCTCTAGATAGACAGTAGTATATCAGAAAGTTAAGCTCATGAAAAATCTGTTCACCATGATTACGGTCCAACAGCATTTAATAGTCAATCAGAGGCAATTTCATGCTGTGAACAAAGGGAAAAAATGGAAACTGCCTGCTTCTCTCTCTCTCTCTTTTTTTTTTTAAACAATCCTGACCTGACAGGCTTGAACAGTGTCTCTTAGGACAGATTTACTTGAAAATAAATTAAATATTCATAAGTTCTCTTGATCAGAAGATTGTGTTGGAAATCTGCCAATTCTCACATTTTGGTTTAGGTCAAAACATTCATATGGGACTTAAGGCATCACTGAAATTTGAAAGAACTGATATATGATAAATGCTAGAGTCATACCTTATGTCCAGACCTTTGTCTTTTTATAGCTTCTCTTCCTCTCTTGTCATCTGACACATATCTACTCCCAGTACCTACCCTCAAAAGTTGTAGTATTCATCAAAGTTACTAAATACCATGATAATCATTCATTAAAATGCCTCACCACGTTCCAGAATTAAAGGTTGCTTAAAAAAATAAATTAATTAATTTTAAAAAAAAAGGTTGCTAATCCCAGGAATTAAAATATCTTTAAAAGTATGGCCTTTGTAGTCAGTAATAGATAATCATTTTTGTAGTATTGCTAAAAAACTTTTAGCATATGAATATCAGAAATTTTACTTCCCTTCATAATACATGGTGAGGTAATCACCAATGAATAATTAGCGATATCCTTATAAACTCAAAGTAATCAAACCATAGTTGTAAGAAGTAAGATGGAACATTTCTTTCTATTGAAGTCCTCCATTTATTTAGGGCAAGTTAACAAAGTACCAGTGGGCTCTTACTCAGAATTGCATTCATTTTCTTTTACTCTCATCTGTAAAAACCAGTTGTAAATTAGGAGTTCCAACCACAAGAAGAGAAGTGAATAAATGTACTTTGCTCTATAGCATTAGAAAAATGTAAAACTAATTCCAAATCTCTATTAATCTGGTTCAACAGAGAAATAATATTTTAGTCATCAATTATCAATTTCAGCTTTTTTGTGTGTGGGGGGGGGACATATCACCTTTTCATATTCTTACAGAAGTCCTTGGGTTTTTTAAAATCTGCCAAAATTACAGAGATACCATGGGTTATTGCCTCCTTCCTTGAAAGTCAGATGACTTTCACAGATGATATCTGTGATATCACAGATGACTTTGCAGCTTCTGTGCTCTCCTGGAAAGAATGGAAATTGGCCCTGGATCCAGCTTCCCTAAGCAACAAGAAGGTATATTCCCTCTGAAGATATACCATCTACTCCAGGGAAAATGTGTTATGATGAATGGCTAACAAATCTGCCGATTAATAGGTAATAAATTTAACTGGCTAAAAGACAATGACCTGAGTGGCCAGGTCATTACATTGAAAAACTCACCCACTTACCAAATATTATATTTTCCAGGTATTTGTAAAATTCACAAGGTCTACAGAATGTTACAGCTTTCACAGCATTTGAGTCTCTCTCCTGAATTAGAATTGTCAGGTTCAGAGTTACAGTTTAATTGTAATTGTAATTTCTTTTCTATTTGCCTGCTGCAGTTCTGCCACAGCATTTCCACTGTGAACAAACTACAAAGTACTCTGGGCTCTTGCAGAGGTCAGGCTTGTGACATTTGGGAATGCATTTCTTGCAAGTTTTGACTTAACAAGTGTTTACAAAGGGTGAATGTCAATACATTTGTAAATCAAGAGATTTTCTCAATTTCAACACATTTTCCATCCCAATCCAGAAATACAATTGGCCTTATCAAATATAATTTGTGTACATTGAAAAAAACTTGAAATGTTCAGTGTCTGAAATATGAATGTATACACATTGACATTCAACTTAGCTAACCCTCAAAACCACAGCTAACTGGCTGAATCAGTGGTCTGAGATCTAAAAACACACACACACATTAAAAATAAAAGTGAATGGAACAAAAACTTCAAAAATATTCAAAGTTTGTCAGAACCATCCCATGTAGTAAAATTTGCTAAAAACTTTGCAAATAGTTAACAGGAACATATTTTGTGATAACATGTAACTTGACAAGCATAATGAGTTGTTTTGAGTAACTTCTCCAGTAGGACACTTAGCAAGGTCTCATAAATAAGCTTGGTCTTTCATATAGCTATAAAACTGAGACTTATTTGTAGAAGCTTCCCCTACCTATCTTGCAAAAACTTCTTGGCAACAAATGAAAGGCCTGATTATTCCTCTGGAATGGAAGAGGAAAATATTTAACAAAAATGGAAAACAAAAAAAATTAAAAAATTAAAAAATGAAAAACAAATACAAATTGCAATTTCAATGCATCATTTTGCTGCTTCAGGAAACAATGAATTTACTAGCAATGTACTTGTAGCAAATTATGTAAACCACAAATGAAAATGATAAACCTATCAAATGATTGATGCTGTGACCTATACCTGCACTGCAAAATTACTTAAAATGCTCTGGGTGAAAGAAATTGGATTGTATTAGCTCATTGGCCATTCTATAAATCTGTAGATGAATTACAATATATACCTTCTCAATGTTTAATTGTTGCTAAAATGTATCTGCTTGGTATTTTTAATGAAATGTTATATCTACTCTCCTTGCCAAAGGTAAAGGAAAGGGTTTAGGAAAAAAAAACATTTGAGAGTATGATAAAAGATGTATGGAACACATATTTTACAGTAAACTTGTGGCTTGCTTCTTCCACTGTTGAAGCCATTTAAGGAAGAGGGCAAACTCACCGCTTTTGTATTCTTAAGACAAGTTTATTAGAGGCCATTGAAAGGCCTTGTTTCTCTCAGATTACTACACACTTTGAACCCGAATCCAATAAATCCCTCATATTTTCAAGTTTATTTGCAGTTGTAATTCAAGCACAATTTCAACACCATCAATAAGGTTATGGTATAGCCTTGCAGCATACAGAACAGGAATGCAAATTTGCTGCTCAATATGATTGCTAACAGATTTTTTTTCTTTCAAGTTCTTCATGCTTTTGTTCTGCGTTTTCTAAATCAACCGCTGCTAAAATTGTCAGTGAAGTGCTCCCTGGTTACATCGAAGTGATCTTACTTTCACTCGTACTTGCTTTGCCTGCAGCCTGCAAACTCTGACTTCATTGTGCATTCTGCTCGAGTGCCTTCTTTGGCTCTGTGCACGGGTTGTGACCGTCACTGGTGTGCAGTCAGCATTTTGGCATTCTAGATGCTTTTGTTTTGCATCTTCTCTAGATTTTAGGAAATGTTCTTATAAGAGTTCAACATGACCGTTCAGCTGATCCAGGGTTTTAACCGTGAACTGCCTAAATCTCATCTTGTGATTTTATCCAACCTCCCGCACAATGCATAGATTCTCCTGTTAACCTTTGGGACCCAGACAGGCTGAACTTTAAGCAAATTCTCAGACTCATTTGCAGCATTAGTTTCAAATACAGCAAGTGAGAGTCCTGGCCAGCTATGTGGTACTCCTGGAATTATGTGCAACATTTGTTAAATTAGTGAAATGTCAAGTCATTTTTCCTGAGGAAAGATAATTAAATGTGTGTGGTTGTAATGATAATAATGTTGATGGTCTGAGAGGATACACTGCATAGGAGAAGAGAAGGATCCATATTTGAGCATCGGAAATTGAAATACTATGTATAACTTGGACAAAAACTGGACTTGAAGGAGATTTGGAATCATAAAAAAAGAAAAAAAATATTCCAGCAATGTAAAGAATTTAGAATAGATGCCAACCCTTTAAAACTAGGAATTAGACGCTATAGGTACCATTTAGAGTCTTCTCTTTCATGCAAAGCATACAGGCATATGTGTGCTCTCACACATATACACTCACATACAACAGGCTTGGCATTTGCCACTGAACATGATGGATCTACAACTCTGACTTTATAATCAGAGAAATGACCCTGTTTCTCAGTCCTCAGTAATATTGGACAGATGTCTGTATGAAATAACAAAGCAAAAACAAAACACCATATGTACATGTTTCTAATTCTATAATTTAAAGTAAAAAAAAAAAAATACTCCTTGTTCCATAGTAAATGGAAACTAACACCCTAAACAAGGTCCTTTTCTCCTTTTCTTTACCCTGTCTGACCACTGTTTTCCTCAGACATACCACCCACCGCAGGCTTTCACTCTAATGTGTGTAACAGATGTGTATGTGTATGCTTATCTGAAATTGTATGATACTGTTTCAGGATGTATCTGCTTATAATTTACACAAGTGATTTTTTTCATAAGTCTCATTGCATTTTAATTTTTGTTGCTCAACAATTTGTTCTGAGTTATGCATGTATGCATAACATTCTGTTACATAAACCTATTTCACTTTAATTATTTACTATACTTATTTTTGGTTGCCAATAACCTTCAGATATAATGTAAAAATGTCAGAAAATACTGGATGTCATTGCCCATTTCTTCACTGCTAGTTATCTGAGGAACAAGATTATCATATGATTGAAATGATGACGAGGTGACCAATAGTCATTACCAGGGACAACCTTCCAATTCTACAGAAACTGAAATTGACCCAGATAAAGATTTTTTTTTGTCATTGGATGAAAAATATGGATGCTTATGTGACTTCCTCATAAAGATACTACATTTTGGGTTTCTCTTTCTGTGAAATCTAGAGGTCATGTTGTAATTTCAAGAACGGGGTGAAGCTCCATGAGACAATGACAATCTTCTAAAGCCTTCACAGTTGGAAACCTACCTTAGATGTTGTTTGTGATATCCATACTTAACATAAACATTTTTACTGGTTCTTTTAAATAAAATGTTTCCCGTTTAAGTGATAAATGGTCAGAATTGTTACTTTTTTTTTCTCTTGGAAATGCCATCAATATGAACCCACGTATATATATAATGAATGATTTTGATTAGGTTTAGCTGCTATTCTAAAGAATATCCAAATAATATTAACTCAAACGGGAGAGGAGCTTTTTTTTTTTTTTTTTTTTTTTTTTTTTTTTATGAAGCTCTTATCTGCTCTATCACTCTGGCATTACATCAGAATCTTAAGCAGGAGGAAGTAAGAGAGAAAGGGGACAAGTGGAACTTTTGAGTCATCTGTTCAAGTTTCCAGGAAGTTTAGCTTCTATTTTGTTAGTCAACACTTATTCATAAGGCCAAGCAATATGACTCAAAGAAGGCTTGTCTTTATCCCAGGCAGCTGTGTGCTCAGGATTGGGGAACGATTTGCTGCTACAGAAACAGGCTGGTTCCTGAAGAATATGGCCCATCTTCGTAATTCTTGGTGTAGCTTTATGTCCTTTGTTTCTCTGAATCAAATCAGTAACTTTATCCATTACTGCTTTTGACTTCAGAATGAACGTTTCAACGGCAGATTTTTTTTTTTCTGTCGTTCTTTGAGTTGTGTCAAGAATAGTCCTCATTGCTTGCTGTGTTTCTTGTCTTCACTTCTACCCAGAAAACGTCTGCTCGGTCCTAGCTACTTCTGGCAGTCCCAGTATGTATTTTTGAGTTTGGGATTATATTTATCTCCAAGATTCTATAAAAATGAAATTTCCGAGTTCTTCAAAAATTCAAAAATATATTCTTATGCTTTTATAAAGATTTCAAGAGGATAAGGAGGAAATGCTGAAATACAGTCTTGTTTAAAGCAGGTGTTCTTATAAGCATTTTAAATTCTGTTCCAGTGAAAGAAAAATAGAAAAGGATAATAGAGGCGATTTTAGTTTAACTTGGAAAGACTAATTAACAAGAAGCTGAATATGTTTGCATATAGAAGAAGTCCATAAACACCTAGACAATAATGTGATTATAGTCCTCACCACAAGACAAGAGGTATAGTAAATGGGAAAGGGAAGAGAGAGGTTTGAAGAAGCAAGCTGTCATTCAACATGGAAGTGATCTTTCAACTTTTTCCAGACCCATGAATTTTGGAGGAATTTATTTTCCATCCTTTGCATTTATTTAATTAGATGTATAGAATAGTGTGACATCCTAACAACCAGGTCCAGTTAGCATCAATATCACTGATATCATCAATGTAATAAATCAGTGTAACAGACCAGTCCAGCAGCATGAAGAAGAGAGCAAGTTTGTTCCAGATTAGATCATACTGTAGGATTGTGAGAGTTACATTGCTATGCAGTAGGGCAGTAAAGATATATTACTGGTATGCTCAGCTGAAAGAAAAGCACTTTTGATGATTTTTACTATGAAATTTTGAGGAAAAAAAAACATTTTCCAGATCAATAGCTCATACCAAGTGCTAGCTGAGGGATATGTTAATTTATTCCAGCTCTGAAACCTCATCTGTTAGAGCAGCTGCAATTGGAGTCAATAAGGGATTGAGATGATAATAATCCATCATTATTCTCCAAGATCCATCTGGATTACATATGATCCCTGTAGACAAATTGACTAGAATGTAGCATGAATCACCATCCTTGTAATGTTCAAGTCTTTTAGAGTGGCAATACCATCATGATTCATTTGAAATTACTGTTTTAGTAGATAAAAACAATTCTAGTGGTTTTCATTTGACCTTTCTTATTACAAGAGCCCAGGGAATCAATGTGGAAATCCTGCCAGTTGTTAAGTTTAACTATTCCAAATTATGGGAAATAACTTCAAGATGTGTTCAAGGATTAACATGTCCTCTGTGAAATGGGCGTAAGCCCTTAGGGTGCCTGGGTGGCTCAGTTGGTTAAATGTTTGCCTTTGGCTCAGGTCATGATCCCAGTGTCCTGGGATTGAGCCCCCCATAGGATTCTCTGCTCAATGGGCCTGCTTCTACCTCTCCCTCTGCCTGCCACTCCCTCTGGCTGTGCGGGGTCTCTCTCTGTCAATAAAACAAAAACAAAAAGGGCACAAGTCCAAAGTTCATTGCTCAATTAATTTTCATAAGCCTCAAATCTGACTGGTGGAAAACAATGGCATTTCAGGTGTCCTAGATTAAGGTCCTTTCAGAGATAGAGTCCAGCAATCTTTCAAAAAATCTGATTATTTTCTTTTTACCATTACACAGTTACCCTAAAAAATGGTTACAGGTTATTTGAAGGAAGGAAGAAAGAAATTTTTCATTTTTTTGGCTTTATGGAAGAAGCCCCCTTAAGGGGAATTGGCCTCTACTATGATCAAGAGATTGTAGGTATATGAACTGGGTTAAATCTCATTTGGAGACTGTGATTCTCTATTATGGTGATTTAAATACTTTTGTTAACCAAACTTAGAGTTTAGTTACTCATATGAATTTAGTAGACTACCCATATGTTTCATTTTAGAGATACAATGTTCAACTTTTCAGTGTTAAAGATTTTATCACTGAGATTATTCTGATTATTTTTTCTTCCTCATCTTTTTTTTTTTTAAAGATATTTTATTTATTTATTTGACACAGAGAGAGAGAGAGAGAGAGAGAGCTAGGAAGAGAGGGAACACAAGCAGGAGTGTGACACAGGGAGAAGTAGGCTTCCCACTGAGCAGGGAGCCGGATGCAGGGCTAGATCCCAGAATCCTGGGATCATGCCCTGAGCCAATGGCAGATGCTTAACCACTGAGCCACCCAGGTACCCCCAGATTATTCTGATTTTTAGATTGGCTTTGTCACCCATCATGGTAAACATGTATACCTTGTGTTTGACAATTAAGGGTCACAACTTGGTCCAGACTTGATCATCCTCATTAAATTTAGAGAACTTAATTCTATGAACGACAGCAGCTCCCACTGTCATTTCTGGCTTACAAAGAATAACCGTCACAGAACTATTCAAATTTGTTGTGGATTAAGATACCCAAATGCTGGGGTAGACTGGAATGCTTGAATGGATTTATCATATAAAACTGGCTACTATGTCCCACAGAGGTTACAAAGGACATTCCTTTCCAAGTATAGAAAATATATTTGTGAGTGGGACCCTTCCATGCTTGAATAGTTCTGTGACAGTTATTCTAAACAAGAAAATATCAACAAAACATTATACTTATTTTTATGAAATGTCTATGATAACAACTTATTGCTCCTCCAAAGTTTCATCTCCCAGAGATACTAAATACAGGGGTCTACAGGTGCTAATTTCAGTAATTTCTTGCCACTTCATGCCATAGACTAGCAATGGCCATTTTACCACTTGGAAACAGTGTCATTAATGTTTTTAAATATAATCAGGTAGAAATCATATCCAGATAACCCAGGCCCAATTCCAAGAACCCACCATTAAGGTCCTGTTCCTGGGAAATCTTTCAGTCTACTTATTTTTCTAAAAAGTTAGAGTTTATTCAGAGGGAAGAAAACCATCCTGAATAAAATAGTATACAGGATTTATCAAAGTGTTTAGGTCTTACGCAGTTTGAGAGCTAGTAGAAGAATATTTGCCATTCTTTACCCTGGCCCGAGACCAGAGAAAACAAAGGAGTAAATCAGATGGGAACTAGAGAAACTGCAGGTCTAGGTGGTGACCAAATAACATTAGACTAATGCCAACAAGATGGCCAAACTCATGGGTGACACATACAAATTGTCATGGTGACTGGCACCCTTTTTCAATCTTCACAGTGTAAGAATATGGATCCTATTTCATTTCTGCCTTCAGACCCTCACAGAAATTTATCCTTTCATCAATACTAACCTGGGGCCATATAGTAAAACAATTCTGAGCAATGCAATTGTAGCCTAACAAAATTGACTCAGAAATAAACCCCACAATTTACAAAACTATAGCTGCCTGAGATTCAAATGAAGTGGTATGCAAACCTTTCTTAAAACATCTGTCAGATAAGTAAATATTTATAGATATTGCTTTTTGAAGTCTTTTTTTTATAATAACAGGATTGTGAGATCAGAGGCACCTGGACACCATTTTAGCTGTATCGCTTTTCAAAGAAAACAGATTTGTGTAATGCATAGTTTTGCAGTTCATTTTACTAATGTAGAGCCAATTTTTATATTACAGTATTTCATGATTCTGGTTTTTTTTTTTTTAATTATTTGTTTAGGCAGTTATATTTTGATTTGACATTTCAAAATCCCTGACACATATGGCAAAGTTATATTAAGTCATGATAGAGACAATTAACATCTTAATTAGAAGAAATCAAGGTCTTCTGTGGTAGTACTTGATCCTTTGTTAGAAACTACAATTCACCTGTCCTTTAACACAATTTACGGGTTTTTCAGAACAGTAGTACTCCCAAATAATATAGGATATATTATTTTATATTTTATGGATATGACTTCAAAAATTTTATGTATTGTTTTGCTTCTTTAGAGGGTTTTTTTTAAACTTTTGTTGGCATAACTTAATTTTTAAAAATAAGTTTCACATTTCTCTTTTGTGGGGACTACGTTGTCCCTTTTAGATTCTACACGCTTCCTGTTTCTCCCATCTTCACCCTGGCCTAAGGCAATGACTGGAATATATCAAGAACTTAATCAATGTTTCATTGACTGGAGCATTTCCAGCAATGTTTTTATATTTGCCACAAACTACGTAGCTTCCAGCCCGAGAGTTTATATATGTTTGAGAAAAAATTATTGACTTTAAAATAACCTCACCCTTCACAAATCATTTAAATAATGAGATTTCTCAAAGACTATTAATCAAACTACATGGAGAAGAGTCATAAATATTGATGAATTGTTTAATACTGTTGTTGTTAATGATTGCACTGCTCGTTTTATATAAAAATTCAATCTTTTTTCCTACGTATCATTTGGTAAAGCTCTTTACTGACTGAACAGAATGTGAATGATTATCAATTCTTTTCTTGCTTTGATGTACAGTCTGTGCCTCAAGGAAGATAAACTAAGGCATACATATATCCTCAAAGTTGTGATGCTTGTTCAGAAATGATATGAATTTGAGAGATTATGCAGATAGCATCATTCAACTAGCTTGGCTTTTCCTATTTCCTGATTTTTTTTTTTTTTGCATTAGTAAGTCTTTGTAAATTCTATAAACCCTCGAATTGTCCACAATTACTCACCAGCTCTGCATGAATACCCACGTATCCAGGCTGAATACTGTAATTATCAGGACTGATTTTTATTGTGAAGCTATAACCACTTCATCTCTTTCTAATGTGAATCAGGCTTATAAGAAGGTTATGTGCTTTGTAAATGGTAATTAGGTAAATATTAAAAAAAAAGAATGACTTTAAAAAGGAGACTGCAATGGCTTTCTGGTTTAACAAATTAGAAGGGTGGCTGCTTACAACTCAGTATTTATTGGAGATATCTTTTAAAAAAAAAATCAAATATTTTAACAGTCTTCATTGCTTCCTAAATCACAATTGGATTGTTCGACTGGTAAAAGTCAAGGCTTTAACCTCTTTTCATCTTAGACTCAAGTACTTTCATAGGAGATGTATAGATATAGATATAGATACAGATTTAAATCTGTGCCTGCAAAGTAAGAGATGCAAATGAGCATAGGGTAGCTAAATTAACATGGAGCAGAAGCTGTATAAGGATATTTGAAAAGTAAGCATAAGGCAAAAAGTTTTTGGAAAGAAAGTGCTAACTCACGTATACAGATTCTATGTTTTCTTCTTTCTGAAAATTTTGTGCATGATCTTACCATGTTCATGAATGTTGCCTCATGTCTGATAATTATGGTTTGCTTATGATCTAATAATATTTCCCCAGAAAGTGAAGATTTTTACTACCGGCATAAATGAAGTTATACTATCGTACAGATTGTAATTTGTTGAATTATCTTCCTAGAGTAGAAATATTACATATTAAAAATCAGTCAGCACAAGACAATTAAGCAATAAGCACAAATTTATCTACTGTAAACACAAATTTGACTTTTGAGGAATCCTAATTGAAGATTCTTTACCTGGTTTATTTGCCTGAATGATAGACACTTTCCTAAGGTAAATATAGATGTCTATTGCTGGATTAGGTCATATTCAGATTTTTAAACAAAACAAGCAAAAAGATTATAAATGCATAGAAAACAAAGAAACAAACAAAAACTATTTTAAGCAGTGTCTGTCTCATAGAAATTTTCAAAAGAAATTGATATCCTGCATTTTTCTTACAGTAATATATCTTACAGTAATATAATGACTATAATAGTAATTACAGTAAGAAATAGCATATTAATAGTATTAATTAATACTATTACTATTATACTGCTAATAGTATTACTATTAATTACTGTAAGAAATAGTAATATTTCTTACAGTAATATATGATTCCTTGAGTAAATTTTTACCTTATCATCATGTAACATCTTATGGGGATTACCCAAATGTAAGTTTATTCAGATGAAAGGTGATCTTACTCAGTGAAGAAGGAACATTTCCCTGATTCCACTAAGCAACTTAAGCATACTTAGTTCTATCATGTTATTTTTTAAAAAGATATTTCATCAGTATCCTTCAGTCTATCTAATATGTAAGTATTAACTTCAATTCTCCCAAATTTTAGAAAATCTAATCATATTTAGGAAGACATGTAAATGAATCTCAGAATAAAAGTTGGAGATAAAGACAGATAATGAGTTTATAACAAGGATACTATTTAAAAAGTCTGAATTTATAAGGAAACACAGCATTCAAAATTCAACCCTCAATTTCATAAACTCGTGGTTTTGTTGATGGCTATTTCAGTTCAATTAGTGGAATAAAGTGGAGGTAGCATTCTACATAAAACAGAACATCAACTCTATTTTAAATATGTTAGTGTTGATTTATATATAATGTAAAATTTAATTTTTATCTTTTGCCTTTTCAGGATTTTTTCCCCCGAGAATGGTTAAGAAGATGATAGTTATTTTTTTGGCTTCATCATATATACACATAACCAGCGTATTTTTAATCCTCTGGCTTCCTATCCCCCTTCCAAGTGTTCTACTTTGTCAAGTTTCTGAGGAGTTGGTCACCTTTCTGTTCCAGACCTTCCTCTGGTGCTCTGCCTCTGAAACTCGGAGCCTCAGCTCTGTTCTACTGCCTCACCCAGGCAGCCTGACTCCTTTCCATTGCTCCTTTGTGAAAAGGAAAGTGTGTTTCTTCCCTTATCATTTACCTTTTCCAATCATTAGCAAATCCTTCTTAACAATTTTATTTCCTCATTGTTTTCTAATTTTTCTTTAATTCTAATTATACTCATCTTAAATAAGCTTCAATTCAAATGTACTAAAATTAGAATTCTTCAAAATTAATTAACAACTTAATGTACATAGACTGTAGGGTGGGGGTGGGGGCTTGGTGGCTCAGTCAGTTAAGTTTTTGATTTTTCACTTTGGCTCAGGTCATGATCTCAGAGTTGTGGGAAGGAGCCTGCTTGGAATTCTTTTGCTCCCTCTCCCATTCCCCCTCCCACTAAATACATACATGCATACATACATATATACATATATACATGTACACAGACTACATTTGGTGTAGAAATAATTGTGTAACACAATTATTATATATTATATATAATATATATTATATATAATATATAATATACATATATTATAATATATATTATATTATAACAGCATAATGCATTTGTTTCTTTGAATAGCTGGTTACTGAATGAGAAATGCCTTTGTTCAGTACATACCGTGTGCTTAGTTAATCATGATTTATTTGAAATTACCTTAACATTGTACCCTGCCTTGCCTTCCCTTTTAATAGGAAATAACTTCTAATTCTAAATAAACTCTAATAAATCAATTTACTACTTAAAGCATATTTTTTCAATCAATCATTCTTTCATTCTTTTAAAACCTTTACTTTAGTCCCTACTCCATAGTGGAGCCCTGGGCATAGTTTCCAAGATAATATACAGCAAAATTATTGGTATCTTCCCTCATAGAGCTTATAGTTTGATGGATGACCTGGAATTAAACAGATAATCATACACAGAGTCATGTTATAAATGGAATAACATGTAAATTACCAACATTTATGTGATTAAAATACAAGACTCAACCCAGATACAACTTTTTCCATGAGGTTTTAACTGATCTCTCTAAATTCAGAATTTCCCAGTCTATCTTTTTGATTTCTGAAACACTTAATTTATTTGTATTGTCAGACTTAACTGCTCTATCTACATTCAGCATTTCCCATTTTCTTTCTTTGCAATTGCTAATAAACTTATTTATTTTAGGTTGTCAGGTTTGGTAAACAAAACAAAAACTAGATACCCAATTAAATTTGAATTTCAGACAAGTAACAGATACAATTTTTAGTTTCCCTCTGCTGCCATAACAAATTACAAATTACCACAAAAAACTATAAGCTATGAAAATTTTCACATTATAAATGAATTGACACTAATTTGAAATACTCAGAATGTAGGAGCTTAAAATAATGTATATGTATCATCATAGAATTCTAGAGGTCAAAAATCCAAAAGAGGTCACTGAGCTAAAAATCAAGAGTCAGGAGGGTTAAGTTACTTCTGGAGGCTTTGGCAGGGAACATTTCCTTGCATTTTCCAACTTCTATATGATGCCCACATTCCTTGGCTCACTGACCCATTCTACCTACAAAGCCAAAAGTGGTGGGTTGAATCCTAACATTGAATCACACCTAAATTCCTTCCATAAAATATGAGCCATATGATATTTAGGGATATATTAGAGAGTCTATACACACACACACACACACACACACACACATTTTATCATATATAATATATACATGTACACACAACTACCTGCATATATAATTTACCAACCCTTATTTATGTATTGTTTGCATGTTACAACACACATTTCTATTTTTATTCCAGGTATTTGATTAGATATATGACATTATATATTTATTTATGTATTGTTTGCATGTTACAACACACATTTCTATTTTTATTCCAGGTATTTGATTAGATATATGACATTCTGTTTAGAAGGATAATGACTCTATTCAGGGCAATATAATCTATCACCATGTTTAGTGTCAGAAGCAAATACATATTTTATTTTTATTAAGGAATTAATACATTGATTCCAGGAGTCTTTATTTTTCCATGATGCTCAGATTCATTCTATTATGCTCAGAATGAATTTTGAAACACAGCCATCTTAGGATGCCCCTATTTTCTTCTCCTTGGTTATTGATCATTTATCATTAGAGATGAGATGGAAAAGTCATTCGGTGGAAGTCCTGTCCTAGTTCAACAGTGGAAATACCTGATAATGTATGACGATGAACTGTTCTATATTCCAGGAATCCTTAACAGTAAAAATAAAGAGTAAAAACATCTCGAAAATACAGAATGCTAATTAAGTGCTGCATACTAAGCACATTATTATTATTATTATTATTATTTTACATTTATTCCCTGATTTATTTTTTTACTTTTTATTTATATTGGTGAGGGAGAGGGGAGGAGCATCTAAATCTTCTTAGATTTTGGGACCTCTAACGTCTTACTCTAGCCCTGATCTTGGGTTTAAGGTATAACTGCTTCATTGTTTTTCTTTTTATAGATTATTCTACTCTATATGTTCCAATCTCTTGTGATGGATGTGTAGGTTTTTTTCTGTCATTTGCTATTACAAACAAAGCTGCAATGTCTTTGCTTATCTATGCCTCTTTGCATGTGTGTGAGCATATCTGTTTTATAAAATCCTAGCAGTAAGTAAATGATTTTTAAATTTAAGCCTAAGGAGACTCAAGGAGACATTATATGTGTCCCATCTTCCAAAAGACAAATCTGGAACATTTAAATTGTTTACTGAAGGTAATATAGTGCTGGGATTCAAAGTTCCTTAATATTGGGTCATTTTATCCAAGGAATGATTGGGATTCCATACATTGTACTACCTCTCGAATAGAAATTTATTGAGGAAAACCTGCCTGATAGTATGACTTTTGGCCTATATAATTCAAATTGAAAGAATCCTTGCTCATGTTGCCACTGAGCACAGTAGCATCCTATTATCTTTACAAGGTTAACTTAATGGACTATTATGCATATTGAAGAATACTTCTGAGTTTCCTCAAAGTCACTGAATCAGAATTTCTAAATGTTCATTAGCCATATATATAATAGAATTGGTCTAGAGTCAATGAATTTCTGTTATACCCTTTCTAAAACTGATCTTAAAATTGCATATACTAATATAAATTCAGATTGCTGTAATAAAAATAGACATGTGTACATGAAAAAAACTCATTATTTTTTAATTTCTCAAAGTTACTAAGTTCATTAGTGGTTAAGTTATTTATTGAGTTAAGACATTTAATCAGAAAATGGTCCTTCTGTCTTTCCCTGAGTATTCCTTTAGAAATGCCTTACTTAAAATGTAAGAAATTTCCAGTAAGTTTTCAGGCTGCAGAGATACATTATTTATGTTAACAAACTGGAAAGAGTTCATTTGCTTTAATATTTATAAGGGAGATCAATGAGACATACAATGCAGTATTACTAAGCTCTAAAACCACTACAAAACATAGATTCAATTAATGTAATGTTAACCAAAGAATATAGTCAGCAATTCTTACATAAATAATTGTAATAAATGTCCAGATTTTTAAAACTCGTTGGATACCCTACCAAAGCCAGCCGTTAAGCAATGTATTCTGCTACCTCACTCCATTAAAAAAATGTAATTTTAAGGAAAATTACATGCAGTCTTGCTCAGGGCAGATTACATATTTTAAAGCTATATTGGTTTCTTAAGCCTTTGAAGATAATAAGGAGGTTCATTAAGCTATTACCTTTGAGTTACTTGAAATATTGAATACCCTCAGAATGATCTGATTCATAAAGGTTTAATTGGCATAAGCCATGCCATGCCTTTTAAATAAAATATTTTGTAAGATATTCATAAAAATATTAATTATAAAAGCATGTTTATAATAAATCAACTGGCAAACAATTTGGGAATAAAAATGTTTGTAAATAAAATATCTGAATCAAATGAATTTAAAGGTTAGTATATTTGGAAATACAAGGATAGGATATTGGAAATACAAGAAAAAATACTATATTTCATTCACATAAAACTTTAATATTGGCCAGAAAAAAAAATTTTTGTCTTTTCCCCTTCAGTACAAGATGCGAATGTGTTAAACATTAAACAGCAATTAATAAGAATTTTAAGAAAAATTCAAAAGAGGTAAAAGCACATTCTCTTAAAATACTTATTTTAAAAGTGATATAGGAATAACACTGTAATTAATATTCCTCACATTTGCATGCAGTAACTTGTAAAGCAGGAAAAAGGCAATCTAGCTATTCATATCACATACCCTTCAGCTATCCGATCAAGGGCAATACTTGGCAATCGGCATCACTAATTTCATTTATTAAAAAACTGCATTAAACATTTCAAGTGAATTAGTTTATATATTGAAGTGAATATATCAGTCAACTCAAGGGATTTTTAAGCTTTATCAAATACTTTGATCTTGATGACAATGAAATTCCTTGCAGCAGTTTACAAGATGCCTGTGAATTCTTGGATGAAGTCTGAAGTAAGTTATCTAAGTTAACTTATTTTGGGGAATTCTTTGTACAGCTGATGTCAATAGACTTTTGGAAAAAAACATTAATTCTTTAAGTTACCACTTAAAATGCTATGTATTATAATTAAGTATAATCAGATGAGAGTCACCAATTTTTAAAAATTCAGTGAGAAATTCGGTATATATATTCTTCCATACTTGGTCCTAGCAAGTTATTTCTCTCCTTGAAACTACAAAACTTGCAGGATGGAGTATTCATTGTCCCTTTTGACTCAAAAACAGTGTTGTAATTGAAATTAAGTTTTCTGTTGCTGTTGATAATTTTTACTGGTTCTAAATTATTCCAAGTGGCAAAATTATTCACTGGTTTACTGACTTAGAAAAGCTCAATTGAGAGCTGAAGTCACGAAGCAAATTGCTTTTGATTTTTCAGATGTTGAATAATTCAACATATTTTCTTAGTAAAAAGAACACTGATAGAAATAAAGTAAGCAGCTATGCACTGGAGAGTTTTAGCCTCACGGTCTCCAAAAGTGAAGACATTTGTATGCCTATGAAGGCACTGATTAAGGGGCCTATCTCTGGTTCAACTGGGGTACATAAAAAGGATGTAAATACTGTTAACATATGAAAATTCACTTGTGCTGGTAATGATTGAAAGAAAAAGAAAAACACAGAATACTTAACTTTTTTAAAAAAGAATTCACTGGGTGCCTGGGTGGCTCAGTGGGTTAAGCCGCTGCCTTGGGCTCAGGTCATGATCTCTTGGTCCTGGGATCGAGTCCCACATCGGGCTCTCTGCTCAGCAGGGAGCCTGCTTCCTCCTCTCTCTCTGCCTGCCTCTCTGCCTACCTGTGATCTCTCTCTGTCAAATAAATAAATAAAATCTTAAAAAAAAAAAAAAAGAATTCACTGCGGAAGGATTGTTTCTATCTTCATTCAACAACTCTTCATTAGCCATTCCGACTCGCCAGAAGGCTGTATACTCAACCCATCTATTTTCTCCTAATACCAGACACCAGGGAGACCCTGTATATTCAAAGCTTACATGTTTCACTATAAAGTACTCAATATTTACTATTTATTTGCTGTGTATTTCGATCTGAATCACAGTTTCACAACCATATTATGAGGGAGCAGAAGGCCGGCTGAAGACAAAGCATAAGCTGACAGCCCCCATTCCTGGGTGGGACCTGAGTGACATTCTTCCAGGAATCTCCCAACTCTCTTTTCTTTTTTAAGATTTTTACTTATTTATTTAACAGAGAGAGAGAGAGAGCGAGAGCACAAGCAGGGGGAGCTGCAGGCAGAGGGGAGGAAGAAGCTGAGCAGGGAGTCGGATGCAGGCTCCTTCCTAGAACCCTGGGATCATGACCTGAGCCACCCAGATGCTACTCTCCTGACTATTTTAAGGTTAATGCCTTGCTAGAGGGAAAGATAGCCTTAACCTGACAATGGCAAGGCCTCAGGTATCTCATAGGTCGTCTTTAGCATATGAAAGTTCTTTTGAAACCTCCCTTAATCCTAACCTCCCTGCAGAATCAGCCACCCCTCCCAAGCCTCCTGGGGCAGCTCTTTCTGCCCAGGGGTCCATCCTAGTGCTTTAATCAACCACCATTTTGCACCAAAGGCATCTCAAAAATTCTTTTTTGGTCACTGGCTCGGGACTCCATCACACCGAACCTCACTTATATTCCAAACCCACATCAATATGATTAATGGGGGAAAATGCACAGCAGTTCTTGTAATTTCTATCACGAGGAAAAAGGACAAGAGGTAACACACATTTGTTAAAATAGTTTAGTGAAAACTGTTTGATTTAGCCCCCTGGTTCTTTTAAAGTTGATATGAGGTCTTCTGCAGTTAGAAGAATAATTTAAAGATCGCAAAGTTTGATCAAATCAGAAGGAAAAAAATGTCTTCACTCTGAAGCTAGCAAGTAAGAATGGCCAGTCAGTAACAGCTAGAAGAAAAACAACCGTAATAAAACCAAAAATAAGAGATGGAATTCTGAAAATAATAGGATACGTAAAAACTTGTAGAACAAAATTAAATTCAAACAGTACATGGAAGTTAAGAGTTACACAAATGTTTTCTTATTTAGGTAACCCGTCTTAATATAAGAGCAATAATGTCAGTCACCAGACATAACTCCTCTTAGCAATGAAGTATCTTGACATATTTCTCAGGTTGGTGTTCTTACATAAGACAACATTTATTTAAAATTACAGAAATACTAACAAATAACTCAGTGTGTCAGTCTAACTCATTCAATTGTGTAGTCTATTTTTTAAAGTAGATATAAGATTTATTCACAAACATATGTACACACACACACACACACAACTAGGCAGAAAAATCAGGAGTCATCAAAAGATAAACTGGTATGATTAAGAAGTCAGTTGATAGGGGCGAATGGGTGGCTCAGTGGGTTAAAGCCACTGCCTTCAGCTCAGGTCCTGGGATGGAGCCCCACATCGGACTCTCTGCTCAGCAGGGATCCTGCTTCCTCCTCCTTCTCTGCCTGCCTCTCTGCCTACTTGTGATCTCTGCCTGTCAAATAAATAAATAAAATCTTTAAAAAAAAAAAAAAAAAGAAAAGAAGTCAGTTGATAATATCAACTGATAATTGATAATATAATTTTTCTACTCAAAAATATTTCCCATGAGTCATGGTACAGAACTCAGGGGATAAATTATTTGTCTTAGCCATCTGTACAATGTAAAACAGATTGATATAATGAAATTTGTCCCCAGTGAAAGCTACTTCTATAGACAAACTGTACTACATGGTTGGCTATCTCAAGTGAAATATAATCAATTTCTTTAATTCAAAAGATAAAATGACAGCTTTTCCATCATCATGCTGGGGGACATGATGTTAGGCTAACTGCTTTTGAGTTCCTGCCCAAGTCTCCATTTTAAAAATTATATTTGATAGTCAACAGAACATGCTAAAAATTCATTGTTGTAGGTTTTAAGCTTTATTCTTCATATTTGAAATTTGACTACCAAGGGCATGCTCATTTTCTAGAGAAAGCTTAAACTCTTTTACAAAACAAATCCAAAGCTACCATGATCTGATACAGAATTTTTTTAAATTGCTAGACATTTAAAATAAAAATATCTTCACTGCCCCACTAAAGCCAGCTGGAACATCCTAGCCCTGTGCTCTTCCACGGCCTTGGCAAATGCTTACAGTCCATTAAGGGGACACTTATTCATCACCTGGCTCTGGTGGGCTGGGGCAAGGGGTACATTTCCCGGCCTCAAGGGACTGACAGAGAGATAGTTCTTGGCAGGCTACCGCCCCAGGGCATTGCATTGCCTGCAGACTGAAACAAATTCCTAAATTTAAAAAAAAAAAAAAAAAAAAAAAAGGTCTATTTACTATTCTATTCTGGAGCTTCAGAACACATCTGGAGATAATGAGGTGCTCTCAGAGAACATGGGTGAGGGCTGTCAACTTTGTTCTCGCCTAGTCTTGCTGTTGCTCATGGGTAACTCCCAGAAAGGAGGAGCTGATATTCAAAAAATATAAAGAACTCATACAACTCAATAGCAAAATACAAACAATCCAGATGAAAAATAAGCAGAGGATCTGAATAGCCATTTTTTCAACAAAGACACCCAAATAGCCAAAAGGCACATGAAGAGATGCTCAACATCACTAATCATTAGGGAAATGTAAATCAGAACCAAAATGAGATAGCAGCTCACACCTGCTAAAATAGCTATTATCAAAAAGACAAAAATAACAAGTGTTCCCAAAGATGTGGAGAAAACAGAATTCTCATGCTCTGTTAGTGAAATCTAAACTGGTACAGCCACTATGGAAGCCAGTATGGAGGTTCTCGAAAAACATTAATAATAAAACTCTCATATGATCTAGTAATCCACTTCTGAGTATTTATCCAAAGAAAACAAAACCCTAATTTGTAAAGATGCGTGCACTTTTATGCTCATTGCAGCATTATTTACAATATCCAAGATACGGAAACAACGGGGGTGCCCATCGATAGACGAATGGATAAAGAAGATACAGTAAAGGTGCACCTGAATGGCTCAGTTGGTTAAGCGTCTGACTCTTGACTTAGGTCATGATCTGAGTCCTGAGATCAAGCCCTGTGATGGCCCCATGCTCAGCACAGTCTGCCTGTCCCTCTCTCTCTCTGCTCCTCCCCCACACCCCACCCCTGCTCTCTCTCTTTCTCTAACATAAATAAATAAATAAATAAACAAAAAAATAAAATCTTAAAAAAAAAAGATGTCATAAATATACACAGGAGGGTACTGCTCAGCCACAAACAGAATGAAAACTTGCATTTGCAAACATGGGTGGACCTTGAGGATATTATGCTAAAGAAATAAGTCAGGCAGAGAAAGAAGTGCCATATGATTTCACTTATATGTGGGATCCAAATAATAAAACAAACAAAATAAGACAAAACCAAAACCAAATTCATAGATACAGAGAACACAGTGATGGTTGCTAGGGGAAGGGGAGATTGCAAAATGCATGAAGGGGATCAGGAGGCACAAACTTCCAATTATAAAACAAACGTCATAGGGATGTAACTTACAACCTGGTGACTGTACAGTATTATACTACATATTTAAAACTTGCTAAGAGAGTAGTTCTCAAAAGCTCTTCTCACAAGAAAAGAATTATAACTTTGAGGATAGATGGTAACTAGACTTATTGGTGATCGTTCTGCAGTGCATACAAATATTGAATCATGTTGTACACCTGAAGCTAATATGTCAATTTTACCTTAATTAAAAAAAACCCTTCATTTCATAATTGAAGATTTTGTCTATTGTCAGATACAACGACACTGAGAAAAGGATTCATAGGATACATTCCTTTAAATACTTTTTTTCCTCTAAGAAGACTTACAGGACTATGAGAAGGCGACAAGAATTTTCTATTTATTATTTTCTTCCTTATGCTTGATTCCAGTAAATCTCCAAGTTAAACATAATACTCAATCTCACCAACAAGATTATCTTCAGTTACTGCTCATATTCTCTTGGTATTTGCTACCTTTCCATAAATTTAACTTCTCAAACACACAAAGATATAAACATATAGAGCTGTACTTAAATACAAACAGATAGGAAGACACTGTACTTTAATAATTAAGTAAATGTATAATATAATGAATAATATGAGTTACTATGTTTTCCAAAAATAATTAATGAAAAATAAAAATTTCCCCATAGAACTCAGAACATGTTGCTATAGTATCTTAGCAGTTCATAAAAGATATTACAAAGGAGTCATTTTCAAGCTGAATTTTGAAAGCACTTAGGACATTTTAAAATAAATTGTAGTCCAATATTCCTGACATTCAAGATGAATGGGGAAAAAAAAATTTTAAGATTTTTAATTTTTTTTACTTGACAGAGAGAGATCACAAGTAGGCAGAGAGGCAGGCAGAGAGAGCAGGGAAGCAGGCTCCCAACTGAGCAGAGAGCCCATGCAATGCGGGGTTAATCCCAGGACCTGGGATCATGATGGAAGCTGAAAGCAGAGGCTTTAACCCACTGAGCCACCCAGGTGCCCCGGAATGAGGAAGGTTTAAAGTAAGGGAGGTAAGAAGGGATAATCAGTCATGGGCCACAATTTGAAAAGTTTTATGCGGGAAGACATAGGGCAAATTGCTGTCCCCAAGCCTGGACAAACAAACAGGAGAATCCAGGGGTTACCTCTTACTAGAACAGATTCAGGACTAGAAACCACTGCAGGAAATAGCACGGGAGGAAAACTGGAACTGTAATTGACAAATTTCTGGGGGCTCCATGAGGACAACTCTTGAGAATTAAAACCTCCAAGGACACTCAGTCTTAAGATTCCCACAATACTGTCAGATTTACCTCCAGGAGCTTGACCAGGTTTTCAGTATCAAAGGAAAGTACCCCCTGCTTCTGGTAGGTAGAGGAGAAAAGGAACCATTTTGAAATACCAAAGAACTCTCTGTATTTAACAAGGTCTGCCCTCAGGAGAAACTAGTTAACCAGATCCTGATCTGCCAGGTATTATCGGAGCCTAACCCTCAAAGCCTAACACGTGGGGGCAGAAGGTGTAAGGGAAATCTCTGTAACTTACCCTCAATTTTGCTGTAAATGTTAAACTCTTCTTAAAAAATGAAGTCTTAATAATGAAAACAACCACCTGCATGTCATATTGGAAAATGTGCATTTTATTATACAGATTAGTATTTAGAAGATACTTTTTCAGAATAGAAAAATGTACTTCTTTAAGAAAGTCAAGCAATACAACCGTTATATATTAATGGAAACTTTTGGATGTGCTCCTTACAAAATGGCAGATTAGAGAGTCTGAAAACATTTCCTAGAAATAAAGGTTTGATGGGGTATAATAAGCACAAATAAAATCAATTTGCATTTACAGGTTTTTACGATAAATCGCAAGGCTGAAAGGAGGAGGCATGATTTCACAGTGAAAAGCTAGTGCGAGAGCCCAGAGTGGTTAAGGGCATGTGGTGATAGAATATAGAGCGTTCTGTGTGAAAGCCTGGTCAGGATTCAGGAGGCAAGGCGCTGGACATGCACGTAACACATGCACTTGGAAATATGCCCTTCAGCTAAAGCTAAGATTTTATGGAAAACGGGGGCCAGGAAAAGAAAATCAACTTCAAGCAAAAAAGAAAAAAGAAAAAAGAAAAAAAAAAAAGAACACAAAAAAAGCATTGATATAGACTGATAATGAAAGCAAGAAGAAAAGAAAGAAAATGAAGGAAGGAGGAAAAGGAGAGATTAAATGAAGAACAAGATAGAAGAAGGAAGGAAGGAAGGAAAGAAGGAAGAATAGGAAAATAAGACCCCTTTAATATTTTATAGTAGCACACCAATTATTAATACAAAAAGTCATTACAGGTTATAGCAAGTGGTGCCTACCATCAGTAAAAGTGAAACTTTTGAAGAAAAAGACCCTTTGCTCAGGTCCCACAGTAACTTACATATTCAGATCACCTAAATCCAAGTCAAAAGAACACCCAAGCACAAAACCCTCGTGTAACAACTTCAGAGAAAAGTCACCTGAGTGAAAAAATTAAAAACTGAGTCACACTCCCAAGAAATTTTGATGCTAAAATTATCAGTTATGATTATAAAATTGCCATGTTGAAAACATTTATAGCAATAAAGCAGCAATTGAAAATGATCAGCAATGACCAGGCTACTCTGGAAAAGAACCACACAGGAGAGGTTCTCAGGGAAAACGTGCATGGCGCTGTGTGATGGGTGCTTCTCTTCCCACAAAGACGTTCACAAGGAAATGTAATGCTCGCAAGGATATGTGAATGTTTGCATGAGAATGTACATGGTGCTAATGTAAATCATTTCCAACGTTGTACATTTTAACCTCATATGTAATAGAACCACAATTTTGAAATAAAGAAAGTACAGAAATTTTATAAACAAGGCTCATGAATCTTTCTTTGCCAGTGGTAGCGTTTGGTATAGTTCTCATATTTTCCTTTGTCAATTTATACATTTCCTATGATAGGATTGATACTTAAATCCACTTTTAAATGTCTGCATCACATTGAGTACACCTTAAATTACTGAAATATTTTCTTTTTCTTGGACATCAGAATTTGCATTTTGTACATGTAGGTTTTTCTGTATTTTAAGATTCTGTCTCTTGTCAGTTGCAGATATCCATACAATCAAGAGCATGGAAACTGACTTAAATAATAAAAATATTTCTTCCTTAGTATACATGGCAAAATTTTTTGAGGCTTCTGGAATTTGTTATCTATCACTGGAACATGTGAAAAATAGTTTCTTCATAATCCCACTGAGACAACTATCTTTCTTTGGTCTTGTTTTCTTTTCTTTTCTAATTTGGCCAGAAGAAAATTTCATGGATTAGGACTTTAATTAATATTTCTTTAAAAGAATTGAAGTTTTTATGCCAGTATAATTAATTGTCTAATCACTCTCATTGCTTAGAAAATCATTTTAAAAACAACAATTTCCATAAAACTGACGGAATGTTGCTGTAAAAATCATCCAATCTACTCAAGCACTGCAAACTGCCCCCTCCAGTGACACTGCTTTCTGTGTTTTCTCCCCGCCCCCTTTTAAAGGGAAAAGATGTTTTGCTTTCTCTGTATTAGTTATATACTTATCATTACTTCCACCAACACATACATACACTCCTGTTCCCTGGTCTAGTGATTTGCACTCAAAGTTTGTTAAATGCAAAATACCAATTAAAAATATGAACAAATAAATCTTTCCTACAATGACTGTCCAAACCACATTGTTGTGAAATATAAGCATTTCTATTTAGTAAAGTGAATTTCAGACCAATTTTGGCAATATAAAAAGATGATTCCTTAATATGCTCCTTGAAGTGTGTGTTATATCTAGTAGTTATATCTAGTTAATAGTCACATTCAGTAGGCTATATTTTCCAGGTATTTATGTTTACTGAATTCACTCTTTTTTCCTTTCAGACAGGGTAATTGTAAAAACAAGGATCATGAGAATGCTTTTAACAGCAACCCCATATTAATACAAAATTGTTTTTCCCATTTCTAATAATTGATTTTTATATTTTCAACAAGGGATATGCATATGTGATAAGAAACATAAAGGATTTAGAGGAGAAAGAAGCATAGGATAGAAGGAGAAAAGAGAAGAGTGATCATTACAGGACCTCGTATAAAATGTGTTACCCCTTTAATTCAAGAGACAATTCAAGGTAGAATTGTCAACCTCCAAGTAATTTTATTTATGCCTAGAGGAACTGAAAATTCATAAATGACAACCTTTGTTGTATTGTATCTAATTTTTTAAAAATTACCTTAAAAGAAAAAAATAGTGATTTCTTTGTAGTGTTGAGTGAGTAAATGAATGATGAAAGATGAGCCATTGCTTTCTTTTTTCATTGCTCTCAGATTTACTACAATCTCTTCACATGAAATCTTTGCTTCCTTGAATAACTACTAAGAATTTGCTTAAAACAGTCTAAGTTCTTTTGTTTGTTTGTTTAAAGATTTTATTTATTTATTTGACAGAGAGAGAGAGACAGTGAGAGGGGGAACATAGGCAGGGGAAGTGGAAGAGGGAGAAGCAGGGAGCCCTATGTGCGGCTCCATCCCAGGACCCTGAGATCATGACCTAAGCCGAGCTCAGATGCTTAATGATGAGTCACTCAGGTGCCCTATAACAATCTAAGTTCTTATCTTTTCTCTGAGAACAAGTTTTACTCTTTGTATTTCTTTCTAGTCTTCACTGAAGTGTTTTTATTATGTGGGCCAATATATTAAAAATATTTAGTCGGGGTCATATATTTAATTCCATTGACTTTCAACTACTTGAGATACACTGACTCAAGACTTGTTGGTATATTTAAGGTAATGTTGACAACATTATATTTGCAGTGCTTCACACATCCTATAGGATAATCGATAAACAGAGAACACTAAAGTTCAATTTACATATAACTGGGAAAACCAACACTTGAATACAGCAGACCCAAATGTGGAGCCCATTTTTGAAGAGTAGTAAATTTAAAGGAAGACTACAAAAAAGAAATTTGTATAAAGGAACCTTAATAGTGGTGAAATAGAAATAAAAATACCCCGAGACAATATCTTGTCCTGGTAAGGATGTTGAGAATGGATAAAACCTGGTGCTTCAAAAAGAGAGGGTATGAAAGCATATAACTCTAGGGGAAGTAAAGCATGGAAATACATCTAGGGAACAAGGAGGAAAAAGAGGAGGCTTGGTGGTGGAAAGAGAGAAGTAATCATACTGTTCAAGTTCATAAACCTATGAAAACAAGGAAAGTGTCACTGAATCACAAGCGGAAGGCACACTGACCAGCCCATGCCCTACCAGTGCATGCACACCCATAAAGGTACCATTTATAAAGGAGCTGAACTTCACTGGAGCACCAAAATAGAAAGCTCTTAAAGAAAATAAAGGAACCATCCAAACTCCTCACCTCATTCCACCGAAATTGTTATTGCTGAGATAAAAAAAACTCTACAAAACATTTTTAACAAAAGAAAAACAACTGAAGAACAAGATGTCATCTCAGAGAGGTTGCAAGGTACCAATGAAAGAGTGGGTAAAATCTTTCTGCAACTCTAGGAAAAGACAGAGAGAAAGGGAGGGAAAGAGAGAGAGAGAGAGAAGTATTCTCTTTTCTTCCAATAATTCTAACAAATGTATTATTGCTCATTAGGAAATGCATGCCTCAATTGCTAATAGGGTGTTTTTTGGTCTATTTAATACCAGAAAGTTTAATAGCATAATAATCCAAGTCCCAGGTCTGGTTGATTCATAATGCTAAATATGGGCTTCAACCTGGGAGTTTCTCTAATCTAGCAAAAGGCGTTAGAGAGATGTCAACACTTAGACCAAAGTACAATCTCTCTTTTGAGAGATTGAATTGAAAGCAAATGAAAGCAATAGTTGGAAGAAAGAGGAACAGATAATGTACCCTCTACTTGAAAGTTATTCTCAATATGGAGACTGATTTTGGCCTTTTCTAGTAAGAAAAACATATGCATCAGGTGTCCTAAAAAATTAAGTTGCTGAATTCAAATTCCAACTTAGTCTTAAAGAAGCCCTAGAGTAGAGGGCTCCTTTAAAAATATATGTCATAAATAAATTAAAAATACATATAAATATATGTTATAAATAATATAGGAAGACATTAAGGAAATGCATTATAAGCAGATGCGCCAGGATGGACAAATGGACAAAGAGAAGAATGTTTTTTCCAGGCAAATATATAGGTAGAGTTTAAGATAACACATATGGGTCTGGCAAAAGGAATGGCAGGAAGTAAAGTTGAAAGAGTTTTGATAAGGTAAGTGTTTGAAGGGTCTTGAAATCAAGGTAAAGATTTGAGAACTCATGTAAGCTGTAACGTGCCTTTAAAGACTTAGAATTTTTTTTTTTTAAAGTGGGAACAGCAGAATGAGAGCAGCCAATATTTCATTACTCATACATCATACATGAGACATAATGAGGCTCTACTAGTGACATTATGATAGAGGTGGAGGTGCATTCTAAACGTGTTTCCTGGATCTCGATGAAAGTAAGTCGAGAGCAATGCTTTTAGCTTCTGGGTAAATAAAATAGGAAAACAAGATAAATAGAAATATCTAGTAAGAAGTTGGAAAACAGACCACAAGTTCAAGAGAGAGAGAGGACTAAAGATATGAGAGTCATAAAAATAATAGTTACTATTTACGGATCGTCTTCTGTGAGTCAGAGAGTTGTCATACATTATTTCATGTAATCCTCAAAAACTTCAAAGTAAAAGGGCAAAAGTTTGCCCTTTTAAGAAGGAGAAGAGTAGATTTGAAAGGGATTAAGAAACTTGCCCAAAGTCACACAATTAGTAAGCCACAAATTTAGTAAGCAGCTTAACCAAGATTGACTATTTGTAATGTTTGAAACTTACACTTTTTAAAAATATACTTTGTGTCTGTATTGGAGTGATAATTGAAGCAATGCAAACAGATAACCATATCTTATTAAACACAATATCCAAATTATATTCAAGTATGGACACAAAGCAACATTCTTCCTTATCTACCACAGCTAAGTATCATGGACATCACATGTGAGTGCATACATAAACACAGACATACAAGCCTATGTTTTGAGTTTATGACTTTGGTGTTTTTGTGAAATTTTGTGAAATAACTTCTCATCTTTTTATTATCACTTAGATCATCCAGATTATTTTGCTGTGGGTAAAATTTAAGCTATAATAGTACCATTTTAGGCAAACCTCTATAAATTAAGCTTTTGAAAAGTATCAATTATCAAATTATATGTAAAGGAATGCAACAAAGATAGCTACCAGTTTATCAAACCTCATTTTCTTCTTCTTCAGCATAGAGCTGCTCTACGTTTCCCAGCCTCCCTTGATTAAGATAAATACATATTACTGAGATAAGCGATGGGTTCTATTTCAAGACTAATCTTAGAAAGTATTTTCCTCCCTAGACTGTCCCTGTCCCTATTCTAGGTGGATTCTTGCCATAACAAGGCCCTAGAGAATGGGAGAATCAAATGACTTTACAAGGCTTGGACTTTTGACTCACAGCTTAAAGGAGAACTACCTACTAATCAGGAAAACTACTCTGGACTATTACATGACTAAGAAATAAATTTCTACTGTGTGTGGGCTATGTAGCATGTTGGGGTCTTTATTATTATGGGCTAGCTATCCTAAAATACTGACATTGACATATAAATAAATATGTATCATTATTTTATAGGGTTCAGATTTTCAAGTACTGTCAATTTGAAGTAAAATTAGAAACTTACAATTTAAAATCTATCATTTTGATTTTAGTCCTAACTGATTGCTAATTTACACATGAAATAGACATGATTGCTAATTTAGTTCATAGTGAATATTGGAAAAATACTTCAATGAGTGTTTGTGCTGACAGAGTGAAACTGTCAAAAACCTTTTGCCTCTAATCTTCCTATACCTGTAAGATGATCCTGCTACTATGTTTATTATTAACACATGACTTTTTAGAATTTTTTTAAGTTTCCATTCTATCATCTACATAGCACAACATAATGAAAGCAATTTTGCTCATCATTGCTAAGTCCTGAGAACTAGATGTGGTATTCTGGTTATTCATTTATGAAACTATTAGAAACTAAAACTTACTGTGAGGAAATCGTGAGAGGACAAGCGCAATTGTAATAATTGGATCTTGGCATAACAAAGAAGTCCTAGAAATACTCAGACTTGAAATAATCTAAGGTAACTTTCTCAGGAGGTTTTCAGTCCCAATTAAGCTTGTGTGTTGTGACTGAATTTTAATTAGTATGGATGTTTGCACTTCAGAAATTCAGAGTTTGAATTAAACTTCATAAATTTGTGAGACCAAAAGAAAAAAAGAATAATTCAATAAGCTTAGAATTTTAATGAAGGCTTTTGAAAATGCTAACATTCTTCATATCATAGCTGTTATGTCATCCCCAAATACTTCTATAAAAATGGTTTGAAGATCCAGACTGAATTAACCAGTCAGTTGAGTCAAACGTTCAAAAATGTTTAAATACTAACCAAAGGCACTGTTTGAGAAATTAATATGTCGTTGAATTATTTGTTTTTTACATTTTAAGCAAATGATCAAGCAGTTCCAGAGAGATGCAGACTTGAAGTGGTTTTGAAATTATATTTTTGATTTCCAAACAACTCAGTTTTTTGGAGAATTTTTTGAGAAGCTAATGTCTACTGCACTTCATTTACTTGAAGACTACCAAACTAAAAGTGTGTGTCTGTTTCAATAGCAATTATGTGTTTTGTTTTGTTTGTTGGTTGGCTTTTTTTTGAAACTACTTTATTAAGATACAATTAACATACAAATAGCTACATATTTAATGTATACAACTTGATGAATTTGGATATATGTATAACATCTATGAATCTGCCTTTTCATTTGTCTGTTTTTTAAAAGATTTCTCAGGAAATGGTTATGTAGCAAAATCACCTTTTATCATCCATGGCAACTTTGAACATATATCTCTCTGACAGGACAAAACTGAAATGCCTCAAAACCAATGGTTTTCAAACTTCCATGTGTATTGCAATAATCTGGAGAGCCAGATAAAACACAGTTTTCTAGGTTTCAACTCCTGAGTTTCTGATTCAATATTTCTAGGAGAAGTACCAGTGTTTGCATTTCTAATAAGTCGCCAGGTGATGTGCTGCTGCTGGTCCACAGTTCTGTCTAAAAACCACTGGCTGAAGCATTGATGCCTACTTAACACTGGAGCTCTATTTATATGATGACATTTTAAAAAGCTAAACATGTGTTGAAAAACCTATATATTTTTTTACAATTTACCCTTGAACAATGTGAGGGTTAGGGATGCCAACACACCACAACCTCAAAATCCAGTATAACTTTTGACTCCCCCCAAATTTAACTAGTAATAGCCTATTGTTGACCAGAAACTTTTCTGATAACATAAACACTTGGTTAGCACATATTTTGTATGTAATATGTATTATATACTATATTTTACAATAATGTAAGCTAGAGAAAAGAAATTCTTAAAATCGTTAGTAAAAAATGTTTACAGTACTATAGTGTATTTAATTTTTTTTTTTTTGCATAAATGGACCCATGCAGTTTAAAGCTGTGTTGTTCAAGGGTGCACTGTGTATCAAAGTTGGGCTTCTTCTTTCTACTTGGCATATGTTGGCTTTAAGTATAAAAAAAATTCTTTCTATATATATTTGTAGAAAAGTGAAATATTTTGGAAAAAAGTTTCAAAGGAAAGAAAATTTGTATGTAAAGGAGATAGAAATAAAAAATACATATATACACACATATATATTTATTGTAATTTTACTGTACATACAGACACTGTAGATTGTATGTATTTGTATTGATTTCCAATTTTGTTGTGACAAGAAAAAGTACTAAGTAATATTTCAACATCTTTAATATCACTGAGATTTGTTTATGGTCCAGCATATGAATTATCTTGGTGAATATTCCATGTTCAATTTAAAAGCTTTATAAATAGTTTGTGGTATAGTGTTTTGTACATGAAAATTAAGTTGAAATGATGGATAGTGTCATTCAGATAATATTCCTCTTAGCTTTTTTGTTTTATTTCATTTCCCAGAGATGAATGGTAAAATCCAAAGATGAATAGTAAAAATGATTGTAGCTTTGTTTCTTTTTCTTTGTAGCACTGCCTGATTTTGCTTCATGTATATTGAGGTTCTCTCATTGGGCACATATGAACTTATGATTTTTATGTCTTCCTGTTCAACTGGTTCATTTATCATTATGAAATGTTACTATTTCTACCTTGTGGTGGAATCTATTTTTTTTTAATTAAAAAGAGTCACAAAAGCCTTCTTCTGATTAAAATTTCATGGTACATTTTTCTGTTCTTTTACTTTCAACCTATATATGTGTTCATATATGTGTATGTATGTATACGGGCTGTGTTTATTGTAGTTAACATAGAGCTGTAGTCTCTTTTTAATCTCCTTTAAGTATGTTAACTACTTCCCTTTATTGGATCATGTAGTTCCTTTATATTTATCTTTTTTAAATTTTTTATTTTTTATAAACATATATTTTTATTCCCAGGGGTACAGGTCTGTGAATCACCAGGTTTACACACTTCACAGCACTCACCAAAGCACATACCCTCCCCAATGTCCATAATCCCAAATATATAATATCCAAAATACATAAGAAATTCCTTTAACTTAATAGCAAAAAACACACAATCCAATATAAAAAAAAAAAAAGGCAAAACAAAACAGGTGAAGGCGTCGAATGGACATTTTTCTAAAGAGGACATAAAAATGGCCAACAGTACCTGAAAAAGTGCTCAGTACCTGAAAAAGTGAGTACCTGAAAAAGTGCTCAGTGTCACTAATTATCAGGAAAATATAAATCAAAACCACAATGATATATCATCTCATACCTGTTAGACTATTACCAAAAAGACAAAAGATAGCAAGTGCTGTAAAGGAGTGGGGGGAAAAGAATTTTTGTATACTGTTTGTGGGAATGTAAACTGATACAGCCACTATGGGAAACAGTATGAAGAGTCCTTTAAAAATTAAAAATAGGGCATCTAGGTGGCTCAGCGGGTTAATCTTCTGTCTTTGGCTCAGGTCATGATCTCAGGGTCCTGGGATCGAGCCCCGCATTAGGCTCTCTGCTTGGCAGGGAGCCTGCTTCCTTCTCTCTCTCTCTCTCTCTCTCTCTCTGCCTGCCTCTCTGCCTACTTGTGATCTCTCTCTGTCAAATAAGTAAATAAAGTCTTTTAAAAGATAAAAATTAAACAATAGAACTACATATCATCCTGCAACCCACTTCTGGGCTCACAAGGAAATGGAAAAATTTATCCTACTTTTTTTTTAAGACCACTTGCTTCCTCTATTATTATTATTATTATTTTGCTACGATTATTTTTGCATACTTTTAGAGTTTGCTCTAAAGGTTGTGATGTGCATCATTACATTTTCAACAAATCTGGTAAATTTGAAACCACTACTTGAATTTTATGTCCCATTCTCTCTCTTCTGTTTAAGATTCCTGATACATATTTACTATTGTACTAGAAACTTTCTCATAATCCCTGCTGTTTTCCTATAACTCACAAAATTTCTACCATTTCAACACTTGTTTTTCCCTTTGTGTTCTCATTTGATAGTTTCTACTGCTATTCTTTTTCTTCAGTGTCTAATATCCTAAAAAACACATCTGATAAAATTTTCATTTCCTTTCCCTGTACTTTTGACTTACAGATTTTTCCATTTGGCTCTTTTTGCCACTTTTATTTTTTCCCTATGGATCCTCATCTTTACTTTTTAAAATCACTTGTTACTATTAAGTCCTTAAATGTATTTAGAATAGTTTCTCATGATCTTTGCTATTTCTACAATCAAATGCTCTATCTCTGAACTATAGCACTAAGCTCTTTGCTATTTCTAATTCCTGGATATGCACTATGTTGTCTTTCTTTAAAAAATGAATGTGGGTTTTTTTCGTTTTAAAAAGGAGTTAATCTATGACAGCTTTTCTTGACCGTTTCAAGGCTTCTGATGAGTCTTTGTTTGGGGGGTTTAGAGAAGCTCTTACCATGTGATGTGGTCATTGGTTTTAAGGTGTGACCTATCTGTCTCAAAAGAAGGCTTTGGTATTATCAAAATCTCTCTCATATGGGTCAGAATGCCAAAGTCTCCAGCCCCATCTTCATTCCATGGAAGCTGTTTAGTTTGGCCTTGTGAAGTTTCACCCCCAAAATGAAGAGAGCTCAAAGATCCTTAGGGAACCTGAGTCCCATACAGTTCCCTCCTTCTGATGCTCTGTCTGGCAACAGTATCCTTGAATTCCACTGTCTGTCTTTTCTTCTCAGCAGGACCTTCAACCTGAGACTGATTAGAGAAATTATCTCTATGTAGAGAGATGGGTAAGTGTGGGGTTTATCTCATATGTCTCCTTCTTTCATTTTTTTGCATTTTCAGAATGTCATTTTCCTCTCTGATATGTCTGAATATCCACCCAAAATACAGATGAGTACTCAAGTTTAAGGACAAAATAAAGGCATCCTTACTCAAGAAAAACTTTACCACAATAGTTTCTCTAGCCATAATTACTCTGTTTACTTGATTTAGGCAATCATGGTATCATTATAATTTACATTATTTGTAGTAATTCCTCAGTTAAAAACATGATTTGGTGTTCATGATATAATTTATTTTAAAGTGTATCTTCTAAACTTTAATTTCTTCCTTCATTCTTTCCTTTGAATTTAACTTTCATATTCTTAAACAGATTTTTACTTTTCTTTCTGTTATTATTATTCTCAAATAGTAATAACTATAGAAACTAAAATGTATCAATTAATTATAACCCAGATATTAAGTTCTTATTTTTATGTGTGTGATTTTTAATATATACCATGTACATTTCTGTTATTACTAGATTTTGAGGATTAGGACTAAATAGAATAATATATGTAAATGTGGTTCTAACATATTTGGGTCTTTGCCAAACTAAGTTATTTTAAGTGAGAAATAAGTATTTATTGAATTGAAACTTTTATTAAAACTTCAAACATACATAACACTAAATCTTGGTATTTTAACCCCAAGTAGAAAATAAAAAATATTTGAAGTGGTTTGGATGGGTACACAGAGTACAAGATAAAAATACCTGAGGAAACTGGAGGTTCAGAAAATTGGAATAGGAAAAGAAAGCTGAAACATGCTTCATTGATTTCTTTCTGGTTCTATTTATATTTTAAAGCAGTGCTTAAGGTTGATGTGATCTTCTTGTTCATTTGTGGCTTCAGTCCAGGGAAAAATGGGAAATTTTCTTAGAAAAGATAGTTCATAGATGTTTACTTTATAGGTAACCAAATGTAGATGAACAATTATTTGCTGATTTGACACATGAAAATGCTCCTTAATTTGTAACATTGGTCACTTCCTTTGGTTTAATCAGTCAAATAAACCAAGTATTGGATTTTCACTCCATTAAATTTACCTTAAATCAGAATGACTTTTTAATGCTTAAGTTGCTTAGTAGTTATTCCTTTAAGTCATGCATAATTGATTATTTTTTAATAATGTTAGTCATTGTCTCAGAATATCCTGCACACATGCTGAGAAACATTCACTAACCATAGAATTTGTGGCTTCTGAAGAAGTTTGTCATAGAAATCTCACTAGGGAAAAAAAAAGAGAAAGAAAGAATAAGACAGTATTAGACACCAATAAGCTGATTCTGTTTTAGAGTTTCTATTATTTTTCTTTGTGAAATTTGTATATATTTTGTCATGGAAGAACTACAGTAAAGGATATTGATCAAAATATGTTTACTGCAATGTAGAAAGGCTACATATTAAGAATAAGTTACCCTTCAACAATGCTGTAAAACATTGAAGTCATTTTTTTTCAAGAATGTGTGCACTTGAGGAAAAATGAAAGACAGCAACATCATCACCAGTACTGATCTAGCTGCACATTATATAAAGGTGGGTAACAGGACAATGTTTCTATTTGGATCTGTCTATAGTTCAGAGGCCAATTAATTATACTTACATAAATAAGCTATTTATTTATTTATACTTACATAAATAAGCTATTTTAACTCTAGCCTGGATAAGTCATCCAGGAAAAAAAAATGTTTAATATGACATGATTTCAACCAAAATCTTGCAAATAATACGCATGGTTAAGTAGTAAGCTATACTTTACTAAGTTTCATCCTGTTTAAAGAATGCAGTGTTGAAGTTTACAAAATGTAATTTCATTTCACAATAAATGCCTACTGACATGATCTTTGGGAAGTACTAAACTATTTACTATATAATATACTCCATTAAGATTCATCAGAAAGCCTAGACCTATGTCAGTAAAATGGAGTGTTCTAAAGTGATGCAATGTGGAAAATTATGGGATATATGCCAGCATTTAATGCCATAGAAAAGAACTTTCACTAAAATATACACATGATTTATGAGAACTGATTTATTGGAAGTAGAGTAATTTATGTAGTCTCCCATTTTTAAAATTCTACTATGAATCTGGTAATTAATTCCTTGCAGTGGTCAAAATGCTATATTCTGACACATATCAAGATCTTTGCAAATATGATCATAGTATTTGGAATCCTTTGGTTTTTCCCTGCTCTAATATTCGTACATTCCTACAGAAGTGTGTACAAACAACTCTTTTGGTCTTCAGGAATCCTCTCAGAGAAATCACCTCCTAATGCCACTGTTAAGAATAGTCATTCTTTCTATGTGCTTCCATAATATATTTTTCATATTTTGATCACAGTACTTCAGCATATTCAATTGTAATACTCTCTCTCTCTTCCAAACTGAAGTGTAATTCCTCTTTGTATTCCCATGTCAACCTGCCTAGCAGAGTGCCTAGCACATAATAGGAACTCCCACACACATATATTACAAAAACCTAGAAATTATAGATTAACTTCCATCTACAAGTACTTCACTTTTGTTTCTTTTCATCTTTGGAGCAGTAACAGTTTTATGCATTGAAAGCATATTATCATTGCAACCGTTTTGTATTCCACAACCATATATAATAGTAATAGCTAACATTTATCAACTGCATGCTCTGTGACAGGCACTGTGGTTAGCGCTGCACATGGATTAATCCATTTGATCATCATCTACACAACTTGTGAATAGGAAAATGTATTATAGCAATTTTGTAAAAGAAAATCAAAGTTTCAGAGCATTCAATAACTTGACCAATACCAAAACTAAATGATTGAGATTTAAAATTCCCAAGTTAATTCTTTCTGAATCTGGTGACCTATTTCTTAACCACTGTAGCCCAATAGTACTATTCTCTTTTCTCTCTCCCACCTACCCTCCTTCCTTTCTTATGTTTCTCTTAGTCACTCTCTTTGTTTTTCTATGTTTTTCATCCCTGACTTGTACTAAACACTGAATGAATTATAGTACTGATCAAATAGATCTTAAAAATGAGTATTTTCTTTGAGAATATGCAAAACTTGAAGCAAAGAACAACACACATGTGTAACTCTAGCTGTTTGGGAACAAGAAAACTAAGCATCTTGTGTGATAAAAGCAATGCATAATATTTCAATAGTCTGGACTTCACTTACCTGCCAACTGCAAACACAGCTGGACACAGCTAATGAGTGGCAAATACCAAATAAAAAAAAAAGTTCCTGTACATTTGTAAAGATGTCATAAAATCCAAGGACTAAAATTCATGTACTTTACTGATAAGATATTTCTTCAGCTTGGAAAGAAAAAGCATGCAAAGTAGCAGGTTTTATTCATTACACAAACACACATAGCAACTTACTTGAATAGCTGGCAAGAAAAACCCGTCTGGTGTATCTTATGTTCATTCTCTGTATCTTTATCGTTGACTAGAAAAAGTTTCTCCTTTCATATTAGGTTATAAGTTATTAGATTGGTTAAATGAATCAAGTAGATAGTGATATTTTTGGAATCTTCATGAATAAAACATGCATGGAAACATAAAGCCTTACAATAGGCTTTAAATACCACCTTAGACACAAATTTACATAGGTCAAATTATCAACAGAACAAGCCTATTTAAAATATTGAGGAGAAATTATTTTTTTTAAAGATTTTATTTATTTATTTGACAGACAGAGATCACAAGTAGGCAGAGAGGCAGGGAGAGAGAGAGGAAGGGAAGCAGGCTCCCTGCTGAGCAGAGAGCCTGATGCAGGGCTCAATCCCAGGACCCTGGAATCATGACCTGAGCCGAAGGCAGAGGCTTTAACCCACTGAGCCACCCAGGCGCCTCTTGAAGAGAAATTATTAATATGATCACCTGAATTTATTGCTCCTGTTTTCCGTAAAATCCATCTAAATGGTATATTTAATATTTCTATATCATATATTCTTATACAACAGAATTATAATAATAAAATTATGTTTTAAAGAATGTTAAAATATGCCATTTGAAATGTAATTCAAGCAGAATTTGATAACATATCAATTGTTCATTTGTCTCTGTAAGTGGAAGAATTTAGTATGATCAGTTTTCCTATTTCAGTTAATAAGCTTTCTCTCTATAAATTTCAGACTTCTGCAGATAAAAGGTGGAAAGGTAAATGGAAGTCATACCTGGTTCTCAAAAAACAGAGTATGAGACTAGCACAGCAATTACTTATCTAGGAGAACTAATACATGCTATGAGGTTAGCATTTTTGAGTGATAGCAATGGCTCAATTTAACTAGTATTGTCACCAGACCAAGTCCAAAGAGCCTCAAAGAGAATTTTTCTAAAAGCTTGTTTTTGGTCTAAGCTCCCCAACAACTGTTCCTGTCCAGATAAGCTTGATGCCAGACCACAAGAAATGATAAAAAACTAGATCAAACCCGACATACCCAAGATGGCTGACAAAATAGGACAAAGTTGACATTATTCCTTCATTATACTATATTAAGATACTAAAACCTCCTTCCTAAGTGTGCCACGGTAGGAAAACCCTGATAAGAGAAATAAGGAAGAAAATAAGGAAGAAAAAGGGAAGCAGCTTAAGTTCCTGGAAATTTCTGCCCCTTTCTCTGAATCCCATTGATATCAAGCATCTTGGGTTTGCCCCCCAGTCATTTCATTTATGCCCCCTCCCCCTATAGGGAGAAGGAGGTGCCTTTAGAGCACGAGCTCCCTTTCTCTATTCTCTGGCTATTGCATATACTATCTGCTTTCATCAAATACTGTTTTGTTATTTGGCTATTCAATGAACAGTATTGACTATGGAAAGAAACTATCAATTTAATAACAGTATTTATGGGGAAATACTTTGAAATACTTGAAAATGTAGCTTCTTAACTAGTGGTAAATATATTTAGAGTTGTTGGAAATCTCTCAATGAAGGCAGAAAATGGGTGGAGGTGTGGTTTTGGAGGCAGGTAATGGAGAGGGCGAGGCAGGTGAAGGAAGGTAAATGTCTTTTTCTTACTATTAATAGCAAAGTTTTCCCAATGGACATTTTCAGTCTATGTCTGTTTCCTCAACAGGGAATAGGGAATCAAAATAATGCAAACAGTTACCTTATTCAAAGCATACAATAGTTTGAAAATATAACCTCTATATTTACAGAGACAAAAACTACATTTTTTCCCTCTCCTCCCTTTTTCTCTTCCTTTCTTCCTTTCTTCCTTTCTTTCTTTCTTTCTTTCTTTCTTTCTTCTTCTTCCTTCCTCCCCTCCTCCCCTCCTTCCTTTCTTTCTTCTTTCTTTCTCTTTCTTTCATTCGTTCGTTCTTTCATTCTTTCTTTCGTTCTTTTCAAGGGAAGTGATAACCAGTATTGTGGCTGAACCAGCCCTCATGGTTCTTAAGGTGGTAAGATGACCTCAGAAATAACCATCAGAAAACTTTTGGGGAAAAAGTGTTTATTATTTACAAGTCTTGGAAAGTACCTGGCACACCTGGGCCATACCATGAGGTTATGGAGACAGGGGAGAGAGAGATTGAGCACATATGGGCCTCGATTCTGTTTTCATTGGGCTTAAGACGGGGGCATACGGTTTCCCTGGGCTGAATCTTAGTTGATGAATTTAAAGCCTAAGAGATGGGATTTTAAAGTACAGAAAAGAAAAAAAAATGTGCCTAAATGGTTAGTTGTCTGAGGAGCTGGGGGTGGATGGTGGGGGCTGGCTCTTTATTTAGTTGTGTGGTTGACAATGAGTTTATTCAAGATAGCCATCTTTGAAATCTAGGCTTCAGCAGTCAATGTAACTTAGGTCAGGCACTGTATTACAAAAAAAGAAAACCAAGGCGTCAAGGCTTACACAACAGGGAGGAACATTCCCGAACTACTTTTTATATTGAAGACAATATTTAACATTCTTTTTTAAAGACTTTCCTTCATAATATTATAAACTTGATTATAAGATTGGGTCACATTTAAGATGATAAATTATAGATAACCAACATATTTTTTATGATGAAGACATTTTTAACAATGGAGCTCATTTGTTAGTATTAGTGAAGTAATGAGGTTTTTGTTGCTTTTTTTTTTTTTTTTTTTACTATCTTCTGGTACATGGATATTTTCTCTTGATGTGTAAAAGGTCATTTTTCTCAGTGAAAATTTTATTGCATCTTGTATTTACACTTGACTTAAATCAAGACAAATGATAAAAAACAAACAACCAAAAAACCCCACAGAAATCTGTATCTGGATTTTGGTTTTTTGAAATGAGGAAAATATTGCAATGAGTTACATAATTAGTCAGTTACAAAACTTTTCTTGTGAGCAAATAGCAATCCATCTCAGTGAAATGTGCCAAGTGAGACCATTCTAGCAATAACCATTAAGACTCAGAACAGAGAGGCTGAAGTATACCAAACAGAAAGAGAGATTGACTCATTAAAACTAAATTCTCCTTCCCCCATAGGATACCCTTGAACACTCTCTTTAATATGGGGAATTGCAGCTGACATTTGCAAGAACCATTTATAACTCAGATCCTGGTTGAATTGCAGAAAATGATGGGTGCTACACACCCAACAGGCTTTATTCTGATTTTTCAGGAAAGCTGTTTTTCAAATAAACAGCTTTAACAGAATTTGCTATTACATCTAAGAATGAATTGCTTTAGAATTTTGAAAACGATTATCATGTTTTTCTAAATTACTCCTAATTTGCATCTTTATTTGTCAGATACCATGATTAAAACAGATTTTCGGAATTGCACCTGGTTAGCCAGTACTATAGATATTTTATATTTTTAACAATCATAATAAATTTATAATAATATATTTTTTAAGTGCATACTAAGATGAAAGGGGTATTTGACACATAAGAAATTGTAGCAGGTGAAACCAATTTGTTTATTTAGATGGATTATTTAGTGGTGATGTTTCAACCTATTTCACACAATTTGAATTATTTTTCTTATAAATAATTCTAATTTATTAATCTCTTATCATATTATTTTTCTGTTACCTGATAATTAAAGGAATCACTGGCTCTAATTAAATCTCTTATTATAATAATCTGATGGGAGGCATTTCTGTTTTTCAAGGTTTACAAAGCAGTTCATTAATAGATATTATAGAAGCTATTCAATTTGTCAACAAAAGGCTTTATGCAAAGATTATAGATCTGATTGAAGTATCCCAAAGTAAACTTTAAGAGATATTTATAAACATTGTACTTTAATACTTTTTATGTAAGTAGAAAATATCTTCCAAAACTAACATATAATAATATGTTATAGTCCATGTAAGTCACTATTTAATGAAGTACTATATACCATTTAAAATTATAAATCTAGGGGCGCCTGGGTGGCTCAGTGGGTTAAAGCCTCTGCCTTCGGCTCAGGTCATGATCCCAGGGTCCTGGGATCGAGCCCCGCATCGGGCTCTCTGCTCAGCAGGGAGCCTGCTTTCTCCTCTCTCTCTGCCTGCCTCTCGGCCTACTTGTAATCTCTGCCTGTCAAATAAATAAATAAAATATTTAAAAAATACATATATATATAAATCTATTTTTTAATTCTAGGATTATTTACATTGAATTCTTTATTCCATTCTTAATTCCTTTGTGTAAAGTACTTTGTTCCCCATTTACAAATTATGATAAAAGTTAACATTAGCTTAGCCTGTTTATACTGATTTATTCTTAATAACATCCTTCCATTTTAGGCAGTGACTAATTTATCATCAAAATTAGTGGTCATTTGAATGTGAAAGAGTAGTGTGAACAAATAGTAAGTTATTATTTAAGAAAATAGAACCAATGGTGCACTGGAGCTGCCTTTTATTGGCTTGAATGAGCCGATTATTGAAAAGAAATTTTGTCAGCCAGATGATACTATTAGTTTGAAATTGGTTACTATGGGGATAGCACTTTCAACATGGAACTCAGCAAATGCTATAAATCAAGACCTACCCCTCCCTGACAGCTGTTGAACATTTACCAACATATGAAAGTGTACACATTTAACAATTATGTCAAAACACAGGGTAAACCAAGACTGCTGTAGGTAACTGAGCCATAGGGTAATCTCCATTGTAGGTCATATTTGAGGTTGCTATCATTAAGTTAATGCCCAAATTAGTATCAATAGGGCAGAGTAGGGCTGACTGCTCTCAAATCCATTCTTTACTCCACAGATAATATATTTGTATGTGATTTAGACGTTTCCCTGCCTAATTTGAAGCCCCCTCATACCCATTAGGATAAGGTCCAGCATGGTTAGTTTGGGTTTCACTAAATACAACTGATATGCTGCTGAATGCATCCTTGGTCTATTCTTCATCACTTTCCCCAAATCATGCTGAAAGCTGTAGGTTTTTTTTACCCCCTTTATTTATTAATGTATTATGTACTCCTTTGCCCTCAGAAATTTGGACACGCTCATCCTTCTGCCTGGCATTGTCTTTCATTCATTTCAGTAACTAACTTCTACCCATTCCTTCATGCAAGAACTGGTTTTCTGTTCCTTTATAGATCAAAGCTGGAATTTTCTGCTACTTTAAGGTTATTCTTTACCAATATCCTTTGTGGGTTCTACATTCTATCCAGTCTTAAAATATTGCAGCCCCTAGGAATAGTTCACAGGAATATATATTCCTCTAATATAAGTTATCTCATATCCAGGTCTGCAGCTTTAAATACAAAGTTTTTGTTGGTTACTTCTAAAGGCATACCTTTAGACTCGACATCTCCCTTGAATTCAAAACTCACATATATAAACTGTCAATTTAACATTTTAATTTTTATAAATAATAGATCTTTCCTGGAATGTTACAATTAAACTGTCACCTGAAACTGTTGCTACATGTTGAAACTGTTACTGTGAACTCATGCCTATCTGCTCTGCCCTGTTTCTCTCTTATCCATCCCTCACCCCATACTCCATTCTCCAGTGTTCTTTTTGAAACACAATTTTACTTTCTGATCACATCCAATTATTATTAAATTATAATATTTAATAACTCTTCTCATATAACTCTTCTCAAATAACTCTTCTCATTTACTTAAACTAAAATATTAACTCCTTATCTGGGAAACATGATTTGTTGTTCACCTACCTATTTCATATCACTTCCTACAACTATACTGCTGCCTTATTATCTCCACATTACAGCCAAAAACACCTTCTTTCTGCTTCTGATATATAAAAATGTTGTTTTTGCCTTAAGTCTTTGAAATATTTAGTCCTTCTGCTCAGAATTATCTACCCTAATTCTTCATCCAGTTGACTCATGCCAAAAATTAGGTCTTAACTTAGATACCAAGTCTATTAGTTCCCCCGGACTGCCATGACAAAGCATCATACACAGGGTGGCTTAAAATAGCAGGAATTTGGGTGCCTGGGTGGCTCAGTGGGTTAAGCCTCTGCCTTCAACTCAGGTCATGGTCTCAGAGTCCTGGGATTGAGGCCGGCATTGGGCTCTCCGCTCAGCAAGGAGCCTGCTTACCTAACCATTTCTCTTTGCCTGCCTCTCTGCCTACTCACGATCTCTCTCTCTCTGTGTGTGAAATAAGTAAATAAAATCTTTAAAAAAAAGAAAATCGCAGGAATTTGTTGACTCACAGTTCCAGAGTCTAGAAGTCCAAAATTAAGATATTACAAGAATCCATTCCTTCTGTGGGCTCTGATGAAGAATTCACATTCTGGAATGCCAGTGATCTATGGCACTCCTCACTTTGTAGATGCATCACTACAAACTCTGCCTTTGTCTTCATATGGTATTTTCTTTGTGCCTCTGGATTCTCAATTTTTCTCATAATAAAATCAGCCTTATTGTG